>NC_067142.1:41264045-41531545 GCF_903995435.1 Acomys russatus | reverse complement strand
CTCATAGCCTTCCGGTGGAGGCGATTGGTGTGGTGGCTGGTGGGAGTTGCTGCGGGAGAGGGGACTTGGGACAGGATTTGGGTCGCGTGGAGCCTTCGGACCCAGACTGGACTCGGCGGACAGTTCGGCCCCAGAGTCCCGGGTACTGGCCCGGCCCGGCAAGCAATTCTGCCCGAGGCACTAACTCAGCTTCGACCACAGCTCCCCTGCTGTGGCGCAGGCTTGGCCGAGCACTCAGTTCCACCCTAGGCGCCACCTCAGCTCAGCGGCAGCTCCCCTGCAGTGACACAGTCTGGGCGGAGCACTTGGTTCCACCATTGGCGCTAACTCAGAGCAGCCGCAGTTCTCCTGCTGTGGCGCAGGCTTGGTGGCATGCTCAGTTCCATCCTAGGCACCACCTCAGCTCAGCGGCAGCTCCCTGGCGGTGACACAGTCTGGACGGAGCACTTGGTGCCACCACTGGTGCTAACTCAGAGCAGCCGCAGTTCTCCTGCTGCAGCGCAGGCTGGACAGAGCGCTCTGTTCCACCAGCTCTAAGACTCTGGTTGGACACAGTGTGCAGATTGAATCCAGAATTCCTGGCTGAGATTGTTGGTCAGTTCAGGCCCTGAGTCAATAACTGACCACAGCACGCACTTTGGGCCAAAAGGCCCTAGTGGAGCTTGGTGCGTAGTCCCAGCCCAAAAAATTCTGGCTGGACCCTGTGTGCATTTTGGGCCCAGAATCCGTAGCTGAGCTTGGCAGATGGTTCAGGCCCTGAGAATCTAGCTGAGTTCAGCCCGTGGTTCGGGCCCAGTGTTCCTGGCTGGACTTGGCAGAGAACACAGAAGGCTGTGGATACCTTGGCCTGACCCAACGCTCATTCAGAGACCCAGAACAATTGCAGGATCCACAGCACAGGGGGGCTGAAGATCACTGGCTGTGAGAGACCAGAACAACAGGGCTAACCTCCTAACATCCACACCAGTGAAGCTTTGAGCTTGCAGCCTAGGAAAATCGTGAGAAAACAAGCGAATCTATCGTCAGACACCCTCCATCCAACTCTGGAAGCTACCCAACAAAAACAAAGGCACCAAGATGTCTAAAGGACAACGAAAAAGAATATGCAAAAAATCCCAAAACAACATGGCGTCTCCAGTTTCCAGCTATCCCAAAGAAAACAACCAAGAGAACTCAAATACAATGGAAATACAAGAAAATGACCTCAAATCCTTAGTAATGAGGATGATAATGGAGGAAACAAATAAAATTTGTAATCAAATGCAGGAAGATGCAGACAAACAGGTGAGAGACATAAAAGAAGCACATAGAGTGGAACTGGAAAAATTGCAGGAAAATGCAAACAACTAGATGAAAGAAATAAATAAAACGGTTCAAGCTCTGAAGACCTATAAAGAGGCAATGGAAGAAACTCATGAATATACAAAAATCAGATGAAAGAAATCAAAAAATCAGTTCAAGATCTGAAAATGAAAATGGATTCAATGATAAACACACAGACAGAAGAAAAACGAGAACGTGAGACCTCAGAGAAGAAGGCGAGCAACACAGAGGTGAGCTTTTCTAACAGAATCCAAGAGATGGAAGAACGAGTCTCAGGGCTAGAAGATACAATCACAGATTTTGAAGCAACCATTAAAGAAAATGCCAAATCTGGAAAACTCCTGACACAAAACATCCAAGAAATTAAGGACACCATGAAAAGAAGAAATCTGAAGATAATAGGCATTGAAGAAAGAGAAGACATCAGACTCCAGGGCCCAGAAACTATTCTCAACAAAATCATAGAAGAAAAATCCAAGTGGATTAAAGACTTCAACATAAAACCAGAGACACTAAGCCACTTAGAGGAAAAAGTGGGAAAGAGCCTGGAACATATTGGCACAGGAGACAACTTCCTGAACAGAACACCAACGGCCCAGGCCTTAATGTCAACCATTAATAAATGGGACCTCATGAGGCTGAGAAGCTTCTGGAAGGCAGGAGATACTGTCAAGAGAACAAAGCGACAGCCTACAGACTGGGAAAAAATCTTCACCAACCCTACATCTGACAAAGGTCTAATATCCAAAATATATAAAGAACTCAAGAAATTAAACACCACCGAACCGAATAACCCAATTGAGAAATGGGGCTTGGAACTAAACAGAGAATTCTCAACAGAGGAGTATCAAATGGCTGAGAAACACTTAAAGAAATGCTCAACCTCCTTAGTCATCAGGGAAATGCAAATCAAAACAACTCTGAGATTCCATCTTACACACATCAGAATGGCTAAGATCAAAAATTCAAGCGACACCACATGCTGGCGAGGATGTGGGGAGAGAGGAACACTCCTTCATTGCTGGTGGGAATGCAAACTAGTACAGCCACTTTGGAAATCTATCTGGTGCTATCTCAGAAAACTGGGACTAGGGCTTCCTCAAGACCCAGCTATTCCACTCCTTGGAATATACCCAGAAGATGCTCCAGCACACAACAAGAAAATTTGCTCAACCATGTTCATAGCAACCTTATTCATAATAGCCAGAACATGGAAACAGCCTAAGAGTCCCTCAGTAGAAGAATGGATAAAGAAACTGTGGTACATATACACTATGGAATACTACTCAGCTTTTAAAAACAAGCAATTCCCGAAATTGCTAGAAATCTACAAGTAGAACAATATGATAGGCAGATTTGGGCCCAGGGGTCCCGCTCAAACCAAGGCACCAGCCAAGGACAATACAGGAGGTAAACTTTAAACCCCTTCCCAGATCTAGCCAATGGTCAGAATATTCTCCACAGTTGAGTGGAGAGTGTGATACGACTTTCTCACGTACTCTGGTGCCTCACATTTGACCATGTCCCCTGGAGGGGGAGACCTGGTGGCACTCAGAGGAAGGACAGCAAGTAGCCAAGAAGAGACTTGATACCCTATGAGAATATATAGGGGGAGGTAATCCCCCTCAGGAACAGTCATAGGGGAGGGGAATAATGGGAAATTGGGGGGGGGGTAGGAATGGGAGGATACAAGGGATGGGATAAACATTGAGATGTAACAAGAATAAATTAATAAAAAAAAAAGGAAAAAAATATGGTTATTCTGAATAACGGTGATAATATCTGCTTATAGGTGATTATATACCATGCATGTCCTTCTGGATTTGAGTTACTGCACTCAGGATAATCTTTTCCAGATCCATCCATTTGCCTGCAAGTTTTATGATGTCTTTGTTTTTGATACCTGAATAGTAGTAGTCCATTGTGTAGATGTATGACAGTTTCTTTATCCATTCTTCAGTTGAGGGACATCTGGGTTGTTTCCACTGTCTTCTACTATGAATAATGCCACTGTGCTCACAGTTGAGCAAATATCCTTGTTGTATGGTGCACCATCTTTTGGATATATGCCCAGGAATGGTATATCTGGGTTTTGAGGGAGAGCTGTTCCCAATTTTCTGAGAAAATACCAGATTGATTTTCAAAGTGCTTGTACAAGTTTGCACTCCCACCAGCAATGGAGGCATGTTCCCCCTTTTCCACATACTCCAAAGCATGGGCTATCACTTGAGTTTTTGATATTAGCCATTCTGATAGGTGTAAGATGGAATCTCAGAATTGTTTTATTTTACATTTCCCTGATGGCAACAGATGTTGAGCATTTCTTTAAGTGCTTCACAGCCATTCTATATTCTTCCATTGAGAATTCTCTCGCTCTGTACCCCATTTTTAGATTGGAGTATTTGATTTGTTGGTGTTTGATTTCTTGAATTCTTTATAGATATTGGATATTAACCCTTAGTTAGATGTAGGGTTGGCAAAGATCTTTTCCCAGTCTGTAGGCTGTCATTTTGTTTTATTGACAGTGTCCTTTGCTCTATGGAAACTTTTAAGTTTCATGAGGCCCAAGTTATTAATTGTTGATCCTGAGCTGTTAGTATTCTGTTCATGAAGTTGTCTCCTGTACCAATGAGTTCAAGGCTCTTCCCTAATTTCTCTTCCAATAGATTTAGGGTTTTTGGTTTTATGTTAATGTCCATTTGAACTTGCATTTTGTGCAGGGTGATAAGTATGGACCTATTCGTATCTTCCTACATGGAGACATCCAGTTAGACCAGCATCATTTGTTGAAGATGCTATCTTTTTTCCATTGTATGGATTTGCCTTCTTCGTCAAAATTAAGTATCTGTAGGTATGTAGATTTGTTTCTGGGTCTTTAATTCATTTCCATTGATCTACCAGTCTGTTTCTATGGCAGTATCATACAGCTTCATTACTGTGGCTCTATAGTACAGCTTGTAATCAGGAGTGGAGATACCTCCAGCAGATCTTTTATTGTACGGGATTGTCTTAGGCATTCTGAGGCTTTTTGTTTATTTGTTTGTTTTTCTATATGAAGTTGAGAATTATTCTTTCAAAGTCTGTAAAGAATTGTGGTGGCATTGTGATGGGAATTGAATTGAGTCTGTATATTGCTTTCGGTAAGATTGCCATTTTTGCAATGTTAATCCTAACTATCCATGAGCATGTTAGAGCTTTCCATCTTCTGAAATCTTCGTTTTCTTTCTTCAGAGACTTGAAGTTTTTTTTTATACAAGTCTTTCAGGGATACTGATTTTTTTAAGTTAATTTTGTATTTAGCCACTTTGCTCAATGTGTTTATCTGCCGTATGAGTTCCCTGGTAGAATTTTGTGGGTTACTTATGTATATTATCATATCATGTGAAAATATTGATATTTTGACTTCTTCCTTTGTATCCCTTTGATCTCCTTTAGCTATCTTATTGTTCTAGCTAGAACTTCAAGGACTATATGAAGAGACATGGAGATATTGAGTACTATACAAAGAGATATGGAGAGAGTGGACAGCCTTGTCTTGTCCCCAATTTCAGTGGGGTTGCTTTAATTTTCTCTCTATTTAGTTTGATGTTGGCTATAGACTTGCTGTATATAGCCTTTATTATGTTTAGGTATGTGCCTTATACTCCTGATCATAAAAGTCTGGAATTTAGTCAAATGTTTTTTCAGTATCTAAGGCAATTACCAGGTGCTTTTTTTCTTTCAGTTTATTTATATGGTGGATTGTATTGATAGATTTCCATATATTGAACCACCTCTGCATACCTGGGATGAAGCCTACTTGGTCACAATAGATGATATATTCTTGGACTTGGTTCATGAGTATTTTATTGAATACTCAATGGTCATAAAGGAAATTGGTCTGAAATCCTCTTTCTTTGTTGAGTCTTTGTGTGTATCAAGGTGACTGTGGCCTCATAGAACGAGTCTGATAATACTTCTTCTGTTTCTATTTTGTGGAATAGTTTGAAGAGTATTGGTATTATCTCTTTTTAAGAGCCTGGTAGGATTCTGTGCTAAATCCATCTGGCCCTGGCCTTTTTTGTTGTTGTTGGGAGAGTTTTTGGAGACTGCTTCTATTTCCACAGGAGGTATAGGACTATTTAATTTGTTTACCTCATCTTGATTCAACTTAAATAGGTGGAATCTATCATTTCATTTAGATTTTCAAATGTTGTTGCATATAGGCTTTTGAAATAATACCTAATGATTCCTTGAATTTCCTCAGTGTCTGTCATTATGTCTCCCTTTTCATTTCTGATTTTGTTGATTTAGATAATGTCTCTCTGCCTTTTGTTTATTTTGGCTAAGGGTTTGTCTATCTTGTTGATTTTATCAAAAAACTAGCTTTTGGTTTTGTTGATTATTTGATTTGTTCTCTTTGTTTCTAGTTTATTGATTTTAGCCATGAGTTTTATGATTTCCAGAAATCTACTTCTCTTGGATGTGTCTGCTTCTGTTTTTCTAGGTCTTCCAGATGTGCCATTAAGTTGCTTATATGAGACTTTTCCAATCTCTTTATAAAGGCACTTATAGTTATGAACTTTTCTCTTAGCACTGCTTTCATTTCATCCCATAAATTTTGGAATGTTGTACCTTCATTTTATTTTAATTTTAGGAAGTCCCTAATTTCTTTGTTTATTTCCTCTCTGACCCAGTTGTCATTAAGTAGAGAGTTGTTCAGTTTTCATGGGTGTATAGGCTTTTTGCTATTTCTGTTGTTGTTGAGGTTCAGTTTTAGCCCGTGGTGGTCTGATAGGACACAAGGTATTATTTCAATCTCCTTGTATTTGTTGAGGCTTGCTTTGTGACCTAATATATGGTCAGTTTTGGAGAAGGTTCTGTGAGGTGCTGAGAAGTTCTATTCTTTTGTGTTTGGGTGAAAGGTTCTGTAGATGTCTGTTAGGTCCATTTGATTCATGACGACTGTTAATGGCATTATTTCTCCATTTAGTTTCTGTTATATTGACCTGTCCTTTGATGAGAGTTGGGTGTTGAAGTCTCCCACTGTTAATGTGTGGATATTGATGTGTGGTTTAAGCTTTATCAGTGTTTCCTTTACAAATGTGGTGCCCTTGCATTTGGGATGTTTAAATGTTTAGAATTGAGATGTCATCTTGGTGGAGTTTTCCTTTGACAAATCCTTTGACAAATATTAAATATTCCTTCCTCATTTCTTTGATTTAATTTGGTTGAAAGTCTGCTTTATTGGATATTAGAATGGCTACTCCAGCTTGTTTCTTGGGTTCATTTGCTTAGAAAATCTTTTTCCAGCCCTTTATGCTCAGATAGTGTCTATTTTTTGTGGCTGAAGTGTGTGTGTGTGTGTTTGTTTCTGTTTTTTGTATGCAGCAGAATGATGGGTCCTGTTTAGGCATCCATTTTGCTAGCCTGTGTCTTTTTATTGGAGAGTTGAGTCTATTGATGTTGGTAGACATTAATGACTAGTGACTGTTAGTTCATTTTAATTTGATGTTGGTTATGGTGGTGTGTTTATATTTTTCTTTTCTTTTGTTTTTGCTGAAGTAAAGTTATTTACACTGTGTTTTATTTTGTAGGGGGGTGTGGTATAGTTAACCACCTTGGCTGAGAGTTTTCCTTCTAGTATCTTTTGTAGGGCTGGGTTTGTACATAGATATTGTTTAACTTTGGTTCTGTCATGGAATATCTTGTTTTCTTCATCTATGGTGATTTAAAGTTTTGCTGGGAATAGTTGTCTTGACTGGCATCTGTGGTCTCTTAGGGTTTGTAAGACATCTGCCCAGGACCTTCTGGCTTTTAAGATCTCTTCTGAGAAGTCAGGAGTGAGTCTGATAGGTTTGCTATTATATGTTACTTTGCCTTTTTCCCTTGCAGTTTTTAAATTTTTTTCTCCCTGTACATTTATTGTTTTGATAATTATGTGGCAGAAGGATTTTCTTTTCTGGCCCAATCTATTTGATTTTCTGCAGGACTCTTGTGTGCTTATAGGTATTTCTTTCTTTAGATTGGGGAAATTTTCTCACATGATTTTGTTGAAAATATTTTCTGGTGCGTGGAGCCAGGAGTCTTCTATTTCTTCCATTTCTGTTATCCTTAGATTTCATCTTTTCATGGTGTCTTTTGTTTCTTGGATGTTTGTGTCAGGTATTTTTTAGATTTAACATTTTTTTGATGGCTGCATCAATTTCTTCAACTGTATCTTCCACACCTGTGATTCTTTCCTCCAACTCTTATGTTATGTTAATGATGCTTACCTTTGTAATTCCTGTTTTCTTCCCTAAGTTCTCCTTCTCCAGCATTTCCTCAGTTTGTGATTTCTTTATCATTTATATTTTCATCTTCAGATCTTGAACCATTTTATTGCTTTCCTTCACCTGTTTCTTTGTGTTTTCCTATATTTCTTTGAGTGACTTACTCATTTCCTCTTTTAAAGCCTCAATCTATTTTTTAAATATCTTACTGTATTTCCTTAAGGGCTTCCTCTTTAAAAGCCATCATGATCTTCATTTGCATAGCTTTAATGCCATTTTCTTGTGGTTTAGTTGTGTTATGGTATTCAGGGCTGCTTGCCAGTGATAACTGGGCCCTAGGGATCACATGTTGTTCTTTCTTTTGTTGATTGTGTTTTTGCACTGGCCTTTAGCCATCTGGTTTTCTTTAGCATTGCCTGGTAGTTCCTGTGGCCTGTTGGAATTCTCAGGGCTGTGGGAAGAGCCCTGGGCAGGGAGCTGGATGTTCTTACAGGAGGCTTCCTCAGATTTATGCATATGGTCTCTAATTGGTGAGTGGTTCTTGAAAAACTGAATGTGGCTCTCCTCAGATTTATGATCCTCAGGACCAATTTGGCTCCTCAGGAGCCTGGGAAGCCCTCCTCTTGCCAGGGGAAGTCTGGGAGCCAGCTGGCCCACCACTGGCTCTCTTACTCCAAGATTACTGAGCTTCTGCTATGTAGGCACTGTGTTTGCTCAGTACCACCATCTTGTAGAACCTGTGAATTCAGAGATCTGGTTATTTTTCTATAAAGATGGATTGCCTTTTGAAGCTGCAGTTGGGGCTGTCTCTGTGGATCCTGGGAATCAGAGGGCCCGAAGTTGAAGCCTTGCACCTCAGTATCCACAAGGTATACTCCCAGGGGAAGGTGGGAGTATGTGGGTGGCCAGAGGCTGAGGCCATGCTCTGGTGGAACCTGGGCACTTTTCCTAGAATTAGTGGGTGGACTGAAGTTGGATCTTCTGTTTCCCTCACCCTGTACTTTTCTCTCACCTTGAAAACACAGAAACTGGAGTTTTGGGGTACACAGCCATTGGCTTCTTGGTCATTCTTGAATCACTGCTATGCTGATCTGATACCATGTCCTGTCTGTGCTGCCATCTTGAATGAACCCCAAGACTTCTTGTATATTAACCTTGGGTCCTGCAATCTTGCTATTATTATTTATTCCAGAAACTCTTCTGTTGATTATTTCTGATTTCTTATCTCAGTAATTATGCCATTTGTGAAATAGACAGTTTTATTTCTTCTTTCCCAAACAAAGATACCCTTTCTTTCATTATCTTATCATATTGTCCAAATCTTCTACTACACATTTACAAAGAAGGAATGAAAAGAGAAAAACCTTGCTTTTCATGATCTTCATGAAAAAGCTGTACTGTCCACACTATTGACTTGATATTAGCTGTAGGTCTTTTTGTAGTTCTTTATCAAGGTGAGAGAATTCTTTCTTTTCCCAATTTGCAGAAAGTTTTAGAAAATCATACATGGGTGTTGAATTTTGTAAAGTGATGTGCTGTTCCTGCATTTATATTAGTATGATCATGTGACTTCCCTATTTAGACTTGTACATTAATTCATGTTTTGAATGTTATAGCTTACATGCCTGAAAGTAGTTATATTTGGTTGTGGTATATGATTTTTTTTTCAGTTATAAATTTGCTGCTTTGAATTGTTACTAGTACATAGGAACATATTTGATTCTTGTACGTTTATCCTGCAAACTTGCTAAGTAATCTACTAGTAGGATAACGTTAAAGAAACAATGCATATTCTCTGCAGATACTCAAGTCAGTACAAATGGCCACACATCTGAAGACTTGAGGGAACCCTTTAGGGCTCTCTTTCTCTTTATTTCTCCTTTGCATACCTGAAACTAAGGGTATCCATCTAGGTAGGTTCCTGGTCCATGCACATGGCCTAGAGATGCTTTCCAAGAAACAAGTCCACAGGATTTCTTTTGTTACTTTATGTCACAAACATTTTCCTCATTGCTTGATACTCAGTATCTTTTAAAATTATTATTTCATATATGCTTTTTTAATAAAAGCACTGTGTTTTTTATTTATATACCACAACTTTTCAACTGTTCTCTTGATGGTGAGTATTTAGGGTATTTTATTTTTTTCCTTTAAAAAAGA
Organism: Acomys russatus; assembly: GCF_903995435.1. Taxonomy (NCBI): domain Eukaryota; kingdom Metazoa; phylum Chordata; class Mammalia; order Rodentia; family Muridae; genus Acomys; species Acomys russatus. The sequence continues at coordinate 41,521,811 of NC_067142.1, read as the reverse complement.
AATGTATGAACATGCTTTTCATTACTACTGAGTTACGTGATTTTACACAAACAACAATTAAATGAGATAATGAGATACTTATAACTGTATAAAAACATAAAAACTTGAGTACCTATTATGCAATCAGAATTATACTGGACCTATAAGTAATTGAGAATTCTTATTTAAAGATAAGATTTTCCAAATAATTAAAGCATACAGGAAAAGATTAGACCTCATAAGCATACTCCTAGGTACTATTTATCCAGAGTTATAGGCACACGAGATATTCAGGACAAATAATGCTTTCAGAAAGTTAAAACTTACAGGAAAATATGATGTGATCTTAACCTAAACATAGCACATTGAAGTCCTGAACACTTTCAGACTTTAGTGCACAGTATAAAATTAAATAATTTAAGATCTTAGTGATCCATAAATATCTTTATAAATATAAGCGATCATATTGTGTTGTAGATGTCGGATACTGAAATGAATCAGTACTGGCAAACGCCCCCAGGGTTGTAGAAATCGAATTGCCATGCATTTTTAGCTGACTGGTTGGTAGCATGAATCTTTTCTTCCTAGTTCTCTTATAGAGTGTATTTTATTTATAAATCTATATCACTTATCAGAATATGTCTCTTCAAAATGATTTATGTTCCCATCACTCTATCTCCCCAGATTATTAGTTCCTGGAGGGCAGGGACACTGTGTTCTTCATGGTTTTCAATTCTACTGTGTCTGGCGAAGTGTTAGATATGATTAATTAAATCAGATACATAGAGATCTTGGGAATATTGGGAATTTCAAACCTCTTTGGGTTGAATTGGAAAATAATTCAATGTAGAATTTAGAGAAGCAATGCCAAAGATGGCAACGGTCCTATGTGAAAGGAAAACCATCTACATCTTAGTGTAAATTTCAGCTCTCCTCCTGTAGGAAGAATATACAAAGAGAGTGAAGGATGAGTGAAACAGAAAAGGGAAGCTCCCTGTGACTCTAGAGATGAAAGCATCCTTTATGAGTTGTTGGTTTTCTCTGTATGTGTTGTTGTTATTGGTATGTACATTCTTGAATTCCATAGAGCCATAGATTACATTTTAGACTACCATGTAGACTATTGCTTTGGTACTGGACTGTTAGTACTTTAGCACTGTTTTTGCTTTTCAAGAAAGGTATACAAGCTTAGGCTCACCCATTACATTGCCGTAAGCCTATGGAAGGAAGAAATCTTCAGTATTAACTAATTGAACAAATGAATACCCTGAGGATTACTTTTCTCAGGAAGTTCAAGATCTATTGCTTAGGTGTTGATCATCTAGGCACTCTGTATTCCTCTAAGATGGAACTTTCTACTGGGGTCAAGTTGTTAAATTTCAAAAAAGAATGAACTGGCAATTACACTATAAAGTGTTCTAAGGTGTCTTATTTGACTACTTGGAAAAGGAATGTGGAAATGATAATTAGCCCGCAGTTTCAGAGAAAGAACCTCCAGGAAGGTGTGGCCTTGACACAAGTAACTTCTGCACTTAAAATTTTATTTATAATTTATTACTGCTATCCCTGCCCACTTTCTGAGCAAGGTTAAAAGTGAAATATTTTTCTTCTTCTGGTCTCTATATTACGTATCTTGAAATATTTGTATCATAAAATTGACAAGTTTGGAGTGTAGCTGGATATTTATTTTCTGTGGGGCCAGCTTGTTCATACGAGAGGCAGGTGTGGAGTGGGCTAGAGAGAGGATGGACTGAGAAAGAGAAAATCCTGCTAAGACATGTTCATATTGTGTCCTGGTTTTCCACTGTATAGTTTAGTGGAGGAGATCTCAGATACTAATGAAGAACAATGAATGTAGGCCTGCTTTTTTTTGTTGTTGTTGTCCTGTAATCTCAGAAATTGTTCTGCATAGCACATCTTTCTCTGACAATTTTCTCTTCTGATACATTTGGTATGTGGCTAAGTTTATAAACTTCTTAAAATGTAGCATCTTTTTATTATAGTAATTTGTGGAATTAACTTGGTAAAAATTGAATCTGACCTTTGGATGAAGGGTTGAAAAGATAGGGTATATTCAGAATGAGTTCCTTAAACAAGGCAAATGGGTTATTTCAACTTTGTTCCCCTTGAAAAACTTCACTTAAATTGACATATCCAAGTTTGATCCCCAGAAAAAAACTATATAATATTTATATAATGGAAAATTAATATTGATTTACTTATCCATGTTTCTGGGGATTTAGTCCAGGATTTATGTATACAAGAGAACTACTCTTTTTTTTTTTTTTTTTTTAAGGTTAAGTAAATTTTTATTTTATTTTTTTATTAATTTATTCTTGTTACATCTCAATGGTTATCCAATCCCTTGTATCCTCCCATTCTTCCTTCCCTCCCATTTTCCCCTTACTCCCCTCCCCTATGACTGTGACTGAGGGGGATTACCTCCCCCTGTATATGCTCATAGGGTTTCAAGTCTCTTCTTGGTAGCCTGCTATCCTTCCTCTGAGTGCCACCAGGTCTCCCCCTCCAGGTGACATGGTCAAATGTGAGGCACCAGAGTATGAGTGAAAGTCATACCCCACTCTTCACTCAAATGTGGAGGATGTCCTGTCCATTGACTAGATCTGGGTAGGGTTTGAAGTTTATGGCCTGTATTGTCTTTGGCTGGTGCCATAGTTTGAGTGGGACCCCTGGGCCCAAATCTGCCTATCATAATGTTCTTCTTGTATGTTTCTAGGACTCTCTGGATCCTTCTACTTTGCTATTCTCCCATGCTTCTCTCATCTAGAGTCCCAATAGGATGTCTTCCCCTCTGTCCCAGTTTCCTGGTAAGTGAAGACTTTCATGGCACATACCCCTTGGGCTAGTATGCAGACATAAGTGAGTATATACCATTTGACTCTTTCTGCTTCTGGGTTAACTCACTCATTATGATTATTTCTAGCTCAATCTGCTTATCCACAAATTTCGGGAATTCCTTGTTTTTAATAGCTGAGTAGTATTCCATAGTGTAAATGTACCACAGTTTCTTTATCCATTCTTCCACTGATGGACACTTAGGCTGTTTCCATGTTCTGGCTATTATGAATAAGGCTGCTATGAACATGGTTGAGCAAATTTTCTTGTTGTGTGCTGGAACATCTTCTGGGTATATTCTAAGGGCTGAAATAGCTGGGTCTTGAGGAAGCCCTAGTCCCAGTTTTCTGAGATAGCACCAGATAGATTTCCAAGGTGGCTGTACTAGTTTATGTTCCCACCAGCAATGAAGGAGTGTTCCTCTCTCTCCACATCCTTGCCAGCATGTGGTGTCGCTTGAATTTTTGATCTTAGCCATTCTGATGTGTGTAAGATGGAATCTCAGAGTTGTTTTGATTTGCATTTCCTTGATGACTAAGGAGGTTGAGCATTTCTTTAAGTGTTTCTCAGCCATTTGATATTCCTCTGTTGAGAATTCTCTGTTTAGTTCCAAGACCCATTTCTCAGTTGGGTCATTTGGTTTGGTGGTGTTTAATTTCTTGAGTTCTTTATGTATTTTGGATATTAGACTTTTGTCAGATGTAGGGTTCGTGAGGATCTTTTCCCAGTCTGTAGGCTGTCGCTTTGTTAAGAGAACTACTCTTATTACTGAGCTCCATCCCCAGTCCTCCAAATATAATATGAGCATTATAATTTAAAAAAATTATTACTATTTCATTTCTGTTCTCCACTCTTTTGGTAATATTAAGATGAGCAACTGGGTACTATTATTAAAAAATCTTCCTTGTTAGCTATAAATACTTAGATTATTAATTCACTGCATGAAGAGTTTCATGGCCAAATCTGCAGGTATCATGAGAATGTCAATCCTTGTCAATAGCATCGTGTTATTCATATGCCAGGCCAGTGAAAATGGCTGGCTTTCAATCGATGTTCTGAGATGCCATAAGCTCTGTGCATGTGCCCTTGGTGTTACCAAATGGGAGAAGTGGACATCATTGTCTCTGCCCAGGTTTAAGTTAGAACAGTTCCATGTTCATTTGTTTTCTATTTTAGAGTTTTTGAAAGTGAAAGCCTTTTTTTTTTTTTAATTTTAAAGAATTTTCCTTTCTAAGGAAGATGTTTGAAAACCTGCAGTAAACATGCACTTCTTATGCTAGTTTTTCCATCTCTATTTTCTTATTAAAAATGTCCCCTGGAGGGGGAGACCTGGTGGCACTCAGAGGAAGGACAGCAGGTTACTGAGAAGAGACTTGATACCCTATGAGCATATACAGGGGGAGGTAATCCCCCTCAGGAACAGTCATAGGGGAGGGGAATAAGGGGAAAAGGAGAGGGAGGGAAAAATGGGAGGACACAAGGGATGGGATAACCATTGAGATGTAACAAGAATAAATTAATAATAAAAAATAAAAAAAAATTTCTCCTTGGGTAAGACTGAACTGGAAATAGGAATACCTACTAAATCAGCATCCAAAGTACTAGAATAATTCATAATTGCTACAGTTATTAGCGACGTACCGTTAATGATGGCTCACTAAGAGCTGTAGCAGAGGAACAAGAAATTACAGGTTGTGTCTCCTCTCTACCTCTCCAACTCTTTCTTCTAATTTTAGAAAACAGATAGGAAACAGATGAGAGAATGGTAGAATTTCAGGGAACAGCCCTGGAGCTGCTCTAATTTATCAAAGAAAGTAAATCATTTTCGTGATTGGCACTAATTATTACTTTTCAAATCATTTCAACCTTCTTTGTTACTAATGACATCATACCGGTTGAGAATTTTCTGTGGTAGGGTGCTAAGAGTGGGAATTGTTGCATTAATTTTAAAGTAAGAAATGTTCTGATTGCTGTGGATACATTTTATTGAAGACTCCTTAGAGGTTGGTGTCAGAGGTCTTTTCCCATGCCCATTTTAAAATAGTAATCTTAATAGAAACAGATTTGCATAACAAGAAAGAAACATTCTTGTAGAATAAGCAATGGCCCTGACTCACAGGGTTGGTATGGAAATGCTACAAAGCATAGAAACAATATCCAGAAGGACCTTGGCTTTTCTCTCATGGAGTGAGTGGGGTGGGATAGGGGACAGGCTCAGAGAGCTAGGGACTGGCCAGTTAATCAGAAATGATCCCTGAAAGTATAGTCTTTGGCTAGTTAATCACAATGAGACCAAGCCGGCTGTTTGTGGTGCCACAGTTGTCAAAGTTGAGTTTTGTGGGTGATCTGTAGGGCAGAGAGATTCCTGAAAGAATCAGCACCAGTGTAAGAACCTATACTGTTGCTGGGATTTAGTCAGTCAAGGCCACAGAGTTCTTTTCACGGAGAATTCTTGGATCAGGAGTGACCCCTGCCTACTGTCACAGACTAACCCAGAAACCTCTGCCAACAGGGCAGGGAGGCTTGGTGGTGGTGTGGGAGTTCAGGAGGAAATGATAAACTGAGGCTGTGATGACTGTTCTTGGTTGTAAACTTGAACACATCTCAAATTAACTAAAACCCTCGGTACATCTGTTAGGATTTTTTTTTTTCTGAATTTAATAATTTGAGTAGGAAGACCGAATTTAAATCTGGTTCTTTTGAGGTGGAAAGTTCTACCTTTAATCTGGGCCACACCTTCTGCTGCCAGCCTATATAAAGAACATGGAAGAAGGAAGCTTTTGTTCTTTGCCTATTTGCAGTCACTCTTGCTAGCAAGTCCATTCCTTCACTGTCATCGGAGCCCAGTTCTTCGGGACTCTGGTATACACTGAAGCCCAGAAAACATATCCAGCACCATGGGCTGAACAACGGTTGGATTTTTGGACTTTCTGCTGGTAGACAGTCATGTTGGAATAGCTGGACCAAAGCCTGTACACCATTCTAACAACTTCGTATCCATTCATTTGTAAACACACATATATATTGAGACACATATACATTCATTCTATCAGTTTGTTTTGGTATGTATGAGCCAGGCAGAGGGTAGTATGGGTAAACAGTTAATTAGTGACATTGTTTAAGAGGGACATCTAGCCCTCTTATCCCCACAACCAGGAATATTAAAAATTGCCTATGTTGCTCTTTTCACAGTATAGGCAGACATTCATATGACCAATCCAATACATTTAGATGTGATAGCATTGTCACCTCATAAATCAATACTTACTGTACAAGAAGGATAATATTGTTGAGAAACATCATGCCACTGATATTACTAATAGAATTTGTAATTCTTCTGTAGCAATTTTGTTTCAAACCCTACAGGAAGCCACATCAGCCATGTTTTATGAAGTGTAGGGAGTACCAGAGTGAGAAAAACCTTGCCCGCAAAGAGTAAGGAGAGTTTTGTCTAGGTAAACTATGATTATTCATTAAGAATACATGTCAAAAGTGCTGAAGTGAAGACATCACCTTGATCTTAAGACCATTTCTGGTAACCTGGAAAATCTGTACAGGCGGCTACTGGGGGCCTGTTTGCATAGAGTGCACTGCTGCTTGAGGAGGACCTGGCTGACCTAACAGCGCTGCTCTTTGCCCTTCAAGATTTTGTATTAAACTCATCTTAGTGATAATCTAGCAACAAACAATGGCCAGAACATGTAAGACAACAGAATTCTTTCTGTCTGATCTACCTCATTAGCCAGAAGCGCTCCCACGCTTCTTTAGTATATAGTTCAAGAGGCCATACCACATCCTCTGGAGCAATAAGTCCTGGAAGGCAAACCACAACCTACGCAACTAACACCCACTGGTGCGACTGTGGTCAATGACCATGCTTCCGTTATTGACTCAACTTCCAAATCAGAACCAATGAGAGAAAGACAAACATGTGCTCCAAACCAAACATACAAGCCCCTCTGTATCTGTCAGCATGATTAGCATCTCCTTGGTACAGAGAGCTTCTCTGAAGCCTTCCCTTGCTCACCAACATCATTGTCTGCCTTTGCATCTCTGTCATTGCGCGTGCACCCTGAGCACTTCTGCTTGTTCTCACCAGGGTTGTTTCCACCTAGCACCTCTTTCTGCAGTGGATATATGTGTTTACATGAAATAACAGTGTTTAACACTGATCTGTTAATTAACAGTGAGTAAAGTGAGTGCTTCCAGAAAGGGACTACTTTTAATCATGTAGCCTGAGTTATCCAAAAGCCCTAGTTTGGGGAATCATTGACTCTAGGATCACAGAATTGTATGAAAAAAGAATTCTGTTGAGGTATAATTTACGTGGTGTGTAATTTACTCATTGAAGTGTATAGTTCAGTTATGTTTGGTGTGCTTATACATTATACCACCAATTCTGTAATGCAGGTTTAGAAAAACTTTTTCATCTCCAAATAGTCTCATCCTTGCTGCATCTCTAGTCTGTGGCACTTGACAATCTCTAGATAGAAGACTTAGCTACAAGTGTTATATTTAAGTGGCATCATTAAAAAAAAGTTTGCATTTGACTCCTTTAAACTAGTATACTGTTTTAAATTGTCATCCACATTCTAGCACAATCCAGAAATTTGTTCCCTGTTTTGATGAAAAAGCATCCAGCTATGTACACATACCATAGTTTGTATCATTTATCAATTCATGGACAGTTATGTTAGGATCATAGTAAAGGCCCATTAAGGAAAAATTGCTTGTGGTCAAAAGAATAGAATCTCTGGCCTGTGTGGAGACCTAACATCCAGTTGTTCCTGTGAAGTAACCACCCCTAGGAATACCTGCTTAAGCTATGCTAAGTAGATAGGTGGAATAATTTTTCTTTTGATGAGATACTGTATCTTTTCTTCCCAGAATTCCCTCCTCAAGCACACTCCCAATAAACCATCATGCGGTTCAGTGGAGACAGCCAGCCTTTTGGAGGCCTGAGTCAGAAAGGCCTAACTTTCCCTTTTTTCTTGTTTTTATTTCTTTCTTTGGCCACAACGTCAATGCAGATTCCCTGAGACTTTGAGCTGCTCCCCTCCTTTCTCTAACCCTTCTCTCCAAGCCATGTGGCTGCTTGTCTACACTGTGTGGGTCTGACCTCAGTGCTGCCTAAACAGCATGGCTTCCCCCCTTTTTCTCCTCCATTCTTCTCTGGCAAGCTGCTTAGATTTGCAAATCCTGGAGGTTTCCCTAGTAAACGCTCATATAATGGTCCCTGAGCTTCCATGTGAACCCATACTTAGCTATTGGTTTCAGAAATTTCAACTCATCATGACAAGGTGGGAGCACAGCTGGGTAGAGCTGCTAGGTCATTGTGGTCAGGAAACAGAGGGAAGAGATGCAGAGGTCTCTAGGGCAAGATGTAACTCCCAGAAACCCACAATGACTTAGTTAAAACTAGGCCCTGATACCTTTTACCTCCTCTGAAAACGACATCATATTATGAATTAATTTAGGGACTGATTTGTTCATTAGGTCAAAGCCCCCATGATCTAATAGTCTTTGGAATCAGTATCACAGAGACACCCAGAGGTGTGCTTTAGTAATATCCTGGATAATAATGCCATCATGAAATGTGTTTGCCATAGTTACTTTGTCTAGTCTAGGTCTTTGATATGCATTTCCATAGGCCTCTGACTCCATTCATCTAATTACCCAGCATCCTCCACGCAGCTTTGGCACTGAGAAGGTGCAGGACCTAGGGCAGTGGCTGTTGGGGCAGAATATGGAACTGCAGGAACAACTGTCTATCTGGAGTAAATAACTATGCAGAAATGGTCACTTTGCATACTGTGCTGGCTAGTTTCCTGTCAACTTGGCACAAGCTGGAGTCATTTAGAACAGGGAGCCTCAATTGAAAAAGTGCCCTTACCAGATTGGCCTGTGGGCAAGCCTGTGGTACATTTTCTCGATTAATAATTGATATGAGAGGGCCCAGATTGCTGTGGCCTACTGATCCCGGGTGTATAAGCAAGCAGGCTGAGCACTCCAGGAGGAATAAACCAGTAAGCAGCATTACTTCATGGCTTCCCTATAAGTTTCTGCCTGAGTTTCTTGCCCTGACTTTCCTCAGTGATAGAGTGCGATCTGAGAACTATAAACTGAAATAAACCCTTTCTTCCCCAAGTTGCTTTTGGCCATGGTGTTTTAGCACAGCAACAGAAAGCCCAAGACGAGTACTTTACAAAGATCCCTGCAATAAAAGTATGAACACAGCACAGATATGATATCCACTTCATAGAAGAAGAAACTGAAGCTCAAAGCGCTGAGCTTATAAACCAATACTGTAATTAGCATTCAAACCAGCCCAGCTACTAGGCCACAGAAACGTGTTCATCATATTGTTGTGTGGCTCTGGTTCCCAGCTTCTCTAGGTGCTCTGAAAAAAGAACAGATATTTGGAAGATGACTTTGGCTTCTGTGGGTTCTATGGGTCATCGATGTTAAACCTAAAATCTACTGAGTTCAATCATTAACTGACAGAATTAAAAATCAAAGTCACTTAGTAAAGTAAAGGTCTAGTAGTAAAAAGGTAATAAAATATGCCAGAAGCTTAGCAAGGCTTGATTCCTGGGTTGGTTCTTGGTCGACCCATTGATACCTAGGATTCAGGTTGGTTTCTACCCTTTTACCTGATGAGAGGGCTTCTTGTGCACAGGTTATCCACACCATGTATTGAAGACGTAGGCTCCTTTGGGGACCCTGGAACTTGTGGGTGCTTAGCAGGCATGCCTTTGTGATCAGATTATAGAAACTGCCGAGCTTCTCGTGAACGCCTTGGTAGACTACATTTCATATGTAATCTCACAATTCAAAACTGGGTGAATTCAGTATGTCCTATGTAAGGGAAGGACAGGAGAAGACTCCTGGGGGTTTGTGCTTAGCTTGGGCCTGGCCCTGTGAACGTGATTTCTTTGTATCATTTAGTAAAATCGATCTCAGCTAAAAGTATGACTATATGAAGAGTTCTGTGATCTTTCCTAGCAAAGACTGGAACTTGTGGTGATACTGGAGACTTCCATCATCATTAATTATGTGGGACTTTTAAATACAGATTGGGACTTCATTTAAGTCTACAGTCTGATTGTAGGGTCAGGGTTATAGAAGAAACAGTTGAATTTGTCACATTTACAAACAGTAAAGAACATAGAGAGCTAAAATGTGAATTAACAGCTCAACATAGTAGCCCACAACTTTAATCTCAGATTCAGGAGACAGAGGCAGGCAGAACTCTGTGAGTTTGAGTCCAGCCTGGTCTACATAGTGAGTTCCAGGACAGCCAGAGACCCTGTTTCAAAACATACCAGGACAAAACAAAACAGAACAAAAATATAAATAAATAAAATACATAACAATAAAAAGAAGAAAAATATGAATTAACAATAAAGAAAATAACATTGAAGTTGAGTTTTGAATTCTTGGTGAGGTATTTGGAATGTACACTATATTAAAAACATCAATTAGAAAATATGTGTGAGAATAATAATAATAAAAAGAAACTGCTTATGGGTAATTTGAAAGCTCATTAAAATCAGAGTAAAGCTAAACACATGGTTGTATGAATAGGAACATTTTTATAATCCTTAAATTAATTAATATCTACATTTGGAAGAAGATCCTAACGTCATTAAAGAGAAGTGCTTTAGTGGTCATTTTCAGATGTTCACTGATAACACGTAGGGTCTTAGGAGGGAATGCCTACTGTGCTACAGAGAAAACATAAACATGTACATTGTCATTTTCATTTTATAACCTCTGTAGAAAGAAACTATAAACATTCAGGTATGTATTACTATATTTTAAAACGTTATTTATTTAAGAGTTATTTATGTAAGTTTGGGCATAGTGGCACACACCTTTAATTTAACACTCTGATTAATGGAAATGAGAACCAATATAGCTGCCTTTTATTTCCAATTTAACTCCTTCAGCAGACCTTGTATTTAGCAGATCTGTCCTCTGTGAAACCTACCAGAAGATCCCGGAAAGCTATTTATTTCTTAGTTCTGTATTCTCAACTCACATCTTTGACTTGACATCACTCAACAATCATTTCTTTTATATCTCTGAAGTTTTTCTCTCTCCCCTTAATGTAAAGGTGTTCCTTTTACATCATGCCAAATGATAAAATTGATCTCCAAATGTTTCACCAAAGAGCACAGTAAAAAAGAAAAAGGCCTAGGGATTTATTCCTTCTTCCTAAACAACAGTTTATCTGCGTAATCTGAAAATAGTTGAACATGTTAAATAAATGTCTGTAATTTTGCAAAAAGAGTAATGCTAGAGTTTACCTTCTGTATAAACCTGTATAAACATAGATGGCTTATACAGAATAAAACACTTCCTTTTGTGAAGAGAAAAGTATGTATTTATGATGCATTGCAACTGATTTATGAACAGCAGAAAAATGATTCTGAGACAAAAACTGGTTTGTTGGCCAGGCTTCAAGAGACATGCTGTATCATTTTGAGGTTGCCTGCTAGAAGTCCTGGTAGTAGAAAGAGACTCTCTTTTGTTTGTCTTATATTACAGCTATTTAAAAATAAATCCACATATTTATTGATACTGAAAAATGTAACAACAAGGTGTAACACTTAAAAATTGAAAGTACATTTTATCATTGTAGATCACTTTAAATACATCAGACACTTAGTTGCTTAGGAGCTAATGTTACAGCATTTAGTTTATTTTCTGAAAGTTTTGCAGAAAAAATTACAGTGCAGATAGTGTGTATATTTTATATGATATCAATATAACTTTTTTTTTTAACCAGAAAAACAAATGGGACGTGTTTGCTCAGTGCATGAGAATGAGCTTATGCTGGTAGGAGGGCAAAACAAATAACTTCAGGGTTGAAAAAGCAATTGCAGAAATTTAGAAGTAATTTCCTCAAGCACGAATAAACCAACCAGCTCTCCAAGCATGTTATTTTACTCGTGTCAAATAAGTAAATTCAGAATGGGTGTAAACAATGCTCATTAAGTAGAATGTAGGCAGTCACTGTACACTCTGTGTGTAATTTTCTTGACACCTTTTTATTACTCATTGGGCTTCAGTGTCATTCAAAGAGGAACAGCAGAAATTGTAAGCTTGGAAAAGTTGAGTTGTTTTTGTCTAATTGAAAATTGGTACTGTGAATGTATCAGCATATTATTACCTTTCAATTAATTGGGATTTGTGTGTGTGTGTGTGTGTGTGTGTGTGTGTGTCTGTGTGTGTGTATGGTGCTGAGGTCTTATGCATTTTTAGACAAGCTCTCTTCACTGAGCTATATCGCTAGTACTGATGGCAGTTTCTTGAATTTACATGTAGTCTCCATTTATTAATAAACACACACACATATTTATACTTATGGTTAGGGAGATGATAGTAAGGTCTCTGTAGATTTTAATTATACAGATATGCTAATTTGGTATTATGTACTAGGCACAGGTACAGGAAACATTAGAAATGACAGAATTGTTAAACATGCTGGCCTTTTTTCTTCAAGGGAAGAAAATGACTAACATCAGGTCACCAAGGAGGTTGGAGTGGGTACTGTCTAATAACCTGGTTGTCTTTTATTATCATATGGAGCCAAGCTTCCCCTGAATGTCCCGAATCCTGCACACTGTTTAGGCCCTAATCTTGAGCTCTGTCTCTCAGCAAATAGAACCTTCCACATAAAATTGGTCCCATGTACTTTGTATCCTCCATCAGTAGAATCTATCTGTGCTTATTTTAAATCCTTTGTCTTTAAGCCCTTTTCCTGAGCATGGTCTATCTGTTAATAGAACTCATTTTTTTTAAAACTTTCTAGTGACTCTTTGTGAATTACGCATCATGCACCCAGCCCCACTCATTTCCTTGTCCCTTCACGTCTGTTCTTATACCCTTGCAACCTCCCTCCAAAAGAAAATGAAAATAAAAACAAAACCAAAATACACATTTCATCATGGAAACTGCAGTGCACCACAGTGTGCCACACACACTATACACTTTTGTCCACACATCTTTACTTGCAAATGTCCACTGCAATGAGTCATTGGTCTGGTACCAGGCCTCTGACTCCTGCCACACCATCAATACTGAATCCTCATTGGGACTCCTTTTGAATATCCTGTTGTTGCCCTGTGTCATGGAGATCCAGCAGCTTTGGGTATGCAGGGCTGGCACCTTCGCATGCTCCAGTAAGTCATAGAAGGGATAGATATTGGGGTAGGCCAACTCAAAGCCTTGGATCTGCGCCTGGGTGATAGGTGATCTGTTCAGCCCACCAGAATTCCCATACCTACACATCCCTACACATCAGGGCCAGCATTCTTGCTCTGCCCCAGCTAGCTCACCCAATGCCACAGCCAGCAAGGGGAGAGCAAGACCAGCTCTCCAGTGCTCACACACATAGGGCTGGCTATCCACCCTCCCCCACACCTCTTGACCTCTTCCGGGCCTAGAACTCATTCTTATTGTGAAGGTCACAGGTAATTTGCTGTCGATGTGTACTTTGCAAGGAAGCTTTGATGTAGCCATCCCTGAAGCTTTGCTGTGATAATTGTCACAGGGATACGTTTTGTCAAAAGTTTATTGGGTTTAAATGTGTAAGAAAAATAAACCATGAGGTAAGACTCTGGAATTTTTGACCCCGCACTAAAGCGGTGCTGAACCAAATTTCATTCTTCACCTCATGTGAGTCATTTCCTTGGCAGCCATGATGTTTCTATGGACTCTGACAATATTAATTCTTTGTATATTATATCAAGTAAGTAGAAACAAGTTGGCTGGGCATGGTGGCACATGCCTTTAATCCCAGCACTCGAGAGGCAGAGGCAGGTGGAGCGCTGTGAGTTCGAGGCCAGCCTGGTCTACAAAGTGAGTCTAGGACAGCCAAGGCTACACAGAGAAACCCTGTCTCAAAAAACAAAAACAAAACAAAACAAAAAGAATACAAGAAATCGATTGTCAGTCTGAACTTTGATTTCGGTATTGTCTATTTCTTTTTTTTTTTTAACCTTTTTTTTATTCTTAGAAAATCATACTTACATTTTACTAAGCCATTAAAATGTCACAATATATGTGCATTTTACAAATATGTATGTGTGGATATGTATGTGTAAACAGGTGTGTTTGTTTGTATGTGAGGAGGGTAGAGGCCAACCTCAGATGTTATTATTTAGGCTCCATTTACTTTCTTTTTTTTTGAGACAAGGTCTCTCATTGGCCTGGCACTTACCAAGCTGTGTGGATTATCTGGTATCACCATGTCTCAGTAACCCACTTGTCTCCACCTTCTCAGCATTGAGATTATAAGCACATGCCAATATGTCTGGCTTTATTTTCATTTTTCTCTGCATAATGCTACATGATACAAGGGATAGGATAACAATTGAGATGTAATATGAACAAATTATTAAAAAAGATAAAAATGCAAAAAAAAAAAAAAAAGAATTAGATTATGCAGGGTATTGTCTATTTTAGTAGCGAGTGTACAATAACCGTTAAGTGTTGAAAGGTCAGAAACTCTGTCATCGTTGAATGTTAATTTTGACATCATCTTGTCAGAGAAAGGAAACGTGACATGAAAGTTTGAGGTAGGAGAATTGGAAGCGATGCTTTTGGGAAAACAAGACCTGTTTTATATTACCAATAACCAGCTCTGCTTTGTTCTTTACATTAGTGTGGTCATTTGGGCGATCAGTGATTAAATTTGTGTTAAAACACCTTTTCCTTGTGTTTTCTTGTATGTGTGGTACTTCTACTGTGTTCACATCTTCAGCCCTTCTACAGCACCCTGCCTCCCTTCCCTGCCCTCCAAGTGCTGAGATTATAGGCATGCCCCACCATGCCCAGCTTTAAAAATATCTTATGTTGTTGGATGAGATGTTTTCCAATAGGTTCAACTGGTTTACGGTTTTGCTCAATTATTCTTGTTTATAATTTTGAAGGATATACTTATTTTTTAAAAAATATATATGGGTTTATTGGCTTCAGGTGTGTCTGTGTACCACACGCATGCCCGGTTCCTACAAAGATCAGGAGAGGGGATCAGATCTCCGAGAGCTGGAGTTACAGATGGAGTTGCCATGTGGGTGCTGGGATTTGAACTCACGTCCTCTGGAAGTTAGATGGTCCACTGGGTCCATCTATGCCCTTGTTTCCTTTTGTGTACTCTCTCTTGCCCTCTTGCTTGCTGCCATGTTGTGAGGTACTGTGTAGAGAGGTTCATGTAGCAATGGACTGAACTAATCACAACCTTAGGAGAGCAAGGCTCAAGTACAACAGCATAATGGGATATGAATCCTGTTAACATACACACGACTTCGTTTTCTTCTGATTTTGAACCTTTAGGTTACTGAGTCTCAGAAAACACTGGGAGGCAGAAGACCTAGCTAAACGGTACCTGCATACATGACTTAGCAAAACTGAGAGATAATACATGTTATTTCAAGCTGCTAACATTTTGTGGGTTATTTGTTACGCTGCAAGAGATAGCTAAAACTGGAGATGAATTGAAGCACTAAATAAATACTTCATATATTTGCTTTGTATAGACATATAGTTTGGTTACTTTAAAATCTAATCACACTGAAATATTATATAAAATCTTTCTGAGTTAAAAGTATTATAAAATACTGTCAGCACACACTGTTCTTCTAGTAATTTTTCTTATTTTTCATTCTCTGTCTCTATATCAACACTGAGATTCTCTTTTCACTTGTTTTACTCAGAGAGGCAAAACTGATATTAGAATGTTCTTTTATGTACTTAATTGCTCACTTTCCAAATCGGAAGAATAAAATAACCTGACAAAAACACTCTGTGTCTTGTAGCTGCTGGCTGTCATGCCAGTGAATATAAAATATAGCATACGTTTACAATTCATTCATTATCCATGAAAACACTTTTTCCCATGGGGTATTTTTGGCCAAGTGCTTTCTTCAGCTGATGTGCCTGGGTTAAGCCAGTCATGACTCATCATATCACATGCGAGAGTGGGGATTGGCACTGTCAAATGTGATGTACCAGATGGAAATTGTCAAAGGGAATTTGATTTGAATGTACATGAAAGTAATTTTTCACTGCTTCTTTTTACTCTAAGTACATGTTACTAATGCAAAAGCATCTTGTGGGGAAGTAAAATTTTAGGAAATGTCATTTAAAGATATTGTGCTCAGGCACACAATAGCAATGTGTATGAGTTAGAAGCTAGCTTTGACTACACAGCAAATTTAAGGGCAGCCTGGCCTACATAGTAAACTCTGTATTAAAAAATATATATTTGTCACTTGTATGCATTTTGGGAATGTGTCATATTAGTTTCTTACAACTAATGTAACAAGCCTACCTGAGCAAAGTGAAAAGAAAGGTGGACGCTTATTGAGTAAGTCACCTTGCTAGAAAAATAACATGAGATTTAGTTGGTTTTACTTTACTTATTCCAGGTCTAATGTAACAGTTGTGTGCATGTTTATAACAATGTTGCACTTGCTCTGTTAAGGTGTCAAGGTTTTCATGTCCCAATGAATGTAGCTGAGTTGGCAATGATTCTTCTGTGATTGTTTTTAGCAGTCTAATGATGCATTTCAGCCCCACTCAGGAGCCAAGCTCAGGCTATCTCATGGGTGGGCTCATTGGGAACTCTGAGAAGGACGAAGAAGGATGTTGGGTTTCACAGGAGAATTCAGCCAATTTCAGGCATCTGTAAAGTTTTGGTTCATTGAACAAAGGACTCAAGGGTTGATTGATTTTATTTAACTTTATTTTTATTCTTAGTATCCATACAAAACAATTGGTTTCATTATGACATTGCTATGCACACATATTGTACCTTCCTCATATTCAGCACTCCTTCCCCCCACCTTTCTTTCCTGCTTTTCTGTGATTCTCTTTCCCCTGTGTTGTCATTGGTTTTAAATATCATTCACTTGGTAGACCAATGAGATGCTGGACAACAAAACAAAACAAACAAACAAACCAACAAAAAACAGAGAAAAGCAAAAGTACTTGTTCATGGAGGTTGACACTGACAAGTGATTAGCATTTCACCATTGGATATTGTAGATATTCTCAATGACATGCTGCGAGCAACTGGACAGTCATAGCCTATTAAACCATGAGTCAAACTTACTTACTTGCTAGCAATTTTCTGTTTTCTTTAGAGAGAAATTGACCTTCATTATCTGTTATTTGCTTAGATTACTTGCAATCCGTAGGGTGTAGCAGGTTATTTGGTTTCCTGAAACAAGCAAGCCATCCTCACAAGGTTTCCTGATACAGGATTAGCTGCTCCCAGGAACCCTCATGACATGGCTTTCCCATATCACAGAGGGGACAAAGCATGTACTGGAAGCAATTTAAGAGTAGCGGGAGAAAAGAATAGATGGCCATCTTTTCGTATTTAATTTTTAGGCTTTCTTTGTTTTATTTTGTTTTTGGTTTTTGTAGACCAGGTTTCTCTTTGTAGTCTTGCCTGTCCTGGGGTCATTTTTGCAGATCAGGCTGGCCTCGAACTCATAGACAGCCACCTCCCCTACCTTCCCAAGTGCATGGATTATAGGCACGCACCATCACACTCAGCTTTTTAGGCTTCCTTTACCTATAAGTAGTAGTTGTTATGTAGGGTAACTTTATTCTTCTACAGATTTGTTCTTGCTGTTTCTTTTGCTTGAAATTTCTTAGGTAATGTTTGCCATTCCAGATGCATCTTAGCTGTTGCCCTCAGGAAGATGATTTGAAAGTTAGATTGGGCACTCAACCCTACTTACGTTAGCTCCTCTCTTTTGTGTTTGCATGCCCCGCTCACTTGCCTCTCTTCACACTGTTCACATGGTACTATAACATTGATTTACTTATCTGACATATCTGTAACACTAGGAGATCAGGCAGCACCTCCCACTTAACGCTGTAGTCTAAATGATAAGGACCATGCTGATTCAAACAGGCTACTATTGCATAGATTTTGAATTCAGGAACACGGTGTTGTTCACTGTATAGCAAATCATTCTATGAATTCCACATCCACTTGTACTCTATTTTGACTTAATAAATGTTTTAAAACACTTTAAAAAGTTTGAGGGGCAGAATAATAGATCTCCAAACACCCGCCTCTCGGCTCCCGAAAGCTGAAGATGTCTGATCATACAGAGGAGGGGAATTAAGAGCACAGGTGGAAATACAGCTGACAACCAGTAAGACAGGAGTAATCCGTGCTACCTGGGTGTTCTCAGGGCACTCAGAAGGATCCTTAGCAGTCGACGGAGAGGCAAAGAGAAACCAGTGTCAAGGAAAGCCTAGGGATGACTTGCAAGGACAAGGTTTGCTTTGCTCATTGTGAAGACAGCCTGGGCAGGGAGTCCTCTGGTGTACAGTTAAGTGAGAAAATAGGTATCCTCAGAGATAGGGAGGGGAACAGATTCACCGTCATTACTGAGAGCTGTGGCGACTTCCCACTTATACAACAGGAGTAAAATGAGTTTTTGAGCCACTAAGTTTGTGATCATTTGTAAGAACAATAGAAAACACATGCAAACACCACGATAGACTAGATTATGGTTAGAAAGCAGGCCATGCATATGTCTTGCTGATGTTGCTTACATGTTTATTCTGACTTCAAGAAAATGATTTGATGCTGTTATATATCTTTAGGTACAGTGTGTGGGGGGCATCTACAATGTGGTGGCAGGGCATCTTTATGACATAATTCTTGCACTTTAAGTAGAAGATCTAAGAAAGTAATGATAGGACTTATGTCTCTAAAGAGTTACACAAAAAACGTTATATTTGAGGATCCAAGATGGCGGCGAGCAGTGTGGACCATGTTTGGAGGCTCCAGTGAACAATTCAGGGAATTGCACAGATTTCTGAGCCAGGAACACCGAGGTCCGAACATCACGGCAGCGGGAGTGCTCCACGGTTCGGAGGGACCAGGGTGCGGAGGACCTGCGTGCCCCTGCACACGGAAGGAGCGTGGATTTTCTCGGATCGGAGCGGCAGCGGCAGAGGCAGCAGCACCAGCGGCACCAGCAGCGGTGGCTGAGGTTTGCAGCTCATAGCCTTCCGGTGGAGGCGATTGGTGTGGTGGCTGGTGGGAGTTGCCAACCCTACATCTGACAAAGGTCTAATATCCAAAATATATAAAGAACTCAAGAAATTAAACACCACCAAACTGAATAACCCAATTGAGAAATGGGACTTGGAACTAAACAGAGAATTCTCAACAGAGGAGTATCAAATGGCTGAGAAACACTTAAAGAAATGCTCAACCTCCTTAGTCATCAGGGAAATGCAAATCAAAACAACTCTGAGATTCCATCTTACACCCATCAGAATGGCTAAGATCAAAAACTCAAGCGACACCACATGCTGGCGAGGATGTGGGGAGAGAGGAACACTCCTTCATTGCTGGTGGGAATGCAAACTAGTACAGCCACTTTGGAAATCTATCTGGTGCTATCTCAGAAAACTGGGACTAGGGCTTCCTCAAGACCCAGCTATCCCACTCCTTGGAATATACCCAGAAGATGCTCCAGCACACAACAAGAAAATTTGCTCAACCATGTTCATAGCAACCTTATTCATAATAGCCAGAACATGGAAACAGCCTAAGTGTCCCTCAGTAGAAGAATGGATAAAGAAACTGTGGTACATATACACTATGGAATACTACTCAGCTATTAAAAACAAGGAATTCCCAAAATTTGTGGATAAATGGATTGAGCTAGAAATGATCATAATGAGTGAGTTAACCCAGAAGCAGAAAGAATCAAATGGTATATACTCACTATATCTGCATACTAGTCCAAGGGGCATGTCCCACGAAAGCCTTCACTTACCAGGAAACTGGGACAGAGGGGAGGGCATCCTATTGGGACTCTAAATGAGATACGCATGGGAGAATAGCAAAATAAAAGGATCCAGAGGGTCCTAGAAATCTATAAGTAGAACAATATGATAGGCAGATTTGGGCCCAGGGGTCCCGCTCAAACTAAGGCACCAGCCAAGGACAATACAGGAGGTAAGCTTTAAACCCCTTCCCAGATCTAGCCAATGGTCAGAATATTCTCCACAGTTGAGTGGAGAGTGTGATATGACTTTCTCACGTACTCTGGTGCCTCACATTTGACCATGTCCCCTGGAGGGGGAGACCTGGTGGCACTCAGAGGAAGGACAGCAGGTAGCCAAGAAGAGACTTGATACCCTATGAGAATATATAGGGGGAGGTAATCCCCCTCAGGAACAGTCATAGGGGAGGGGAATAATGGGAAAATGGGGAGGGGGAGGAATGGGAGGATACAAGGGATGGGATAAACATTGAGATGTAACAAGAATAAATTAATAAAAAAACAAAAACAAAACAAAACAAAACAAAAGCCAAAAAAAGAATACATTTCATGTATATTGTATTTGAAATAAAGAAAACATGCTAAAACAAAAACAAAAACAAAAACGTTATATTTCATACTTGTTCTCTACTTCAAATATCCAGGATTGGTCAGATTAAATATTTGGGATCAAAATAATCGCTTCAAAAAGATAAATAAAAATAAATGAAAAACACAGCATACCAGACCCAAAGTTTATACAGTACAATGTACTTATTTACTTGTTTTTATAATAATAAAAATACAATAAAAATTTATATTTCTTCCTTTCTCCTACCTTTCCTCCGACATTTAGGGAGGCCTTTGTAAGTGTCAGGAAGAAAAACATACTCTGAGGAGACAAGAATGAAAATTCGCTTCAGGAGAGCCCTGGTGCCCGTGTCCAGAGCCACTCAGCTGCCATCTGGGCTGAGTTCTAGTACTTCCAGTTGGTCTGCCCCGATGTCTAGTCCGTTGCTGAGCTGCTGGCGCTCATGGAGGAGCCCGTGCTGCAGAATCAAATCTTGTAGCATGTCATCGAAGATGAAAACCGGAAGCACAACTGTGATAGAAGACGGTGAGACCGTGGAGCAGCTCCTCCTAGGAGCTTGAGGGATGTGTGGACGCTCTGAGGGGAGACACAGAGGTGGAGGAGGATTCTGCAGAGCCCAAAGTATCTCTGGAGCAACAACAACAAAAGGCAGGGCCTATAGGAAGGTGCTTTAAACAAGTGAATCCAAAAAATTGGAAGGAAAGATGGCGGGCCAGAGCCACATGAGCAGGAGAGAATGGCAGAACTACAGATGTGGTGATTAAGAGGGATGGATACTCGAACTTCCTGTTGGGACTCTAGGTGAGAGAGGTAAGGAAGCCTGGGGAAATAGAAGGATCCAAAGGCTCCTAGAAACCTATAAGAAGACCAACAGGGCTGGTGGATCTGGACCCAGGCGGACCAGCTCAAACTACGGTACCAACCAAGGACAATGCATGCAGTAAACCTAGAAACCCTATCCAGATCTAGCCATTGGACAGCACATTCTCCACTATTGTGTGGAAAGCAGGGGTTGACTCAGACATGAACTCTGGTGCATGCTATTAGACCACTTCCCCTTGGTGGGGAGACCTGGTGACACTCAGAGAAAGAGTAAGCAGGCTACCAGGAAGAGACCTGACAGGCTCTGTTCTTATAGTAAGGGACAAGGTCCCCTTCTGTCATAGACCTAGTCAAGGAGAATGAAAGAGGGAGGAAGGAGGAATGGGAAGATACAAGTGAGGGGATAATAAATAAGATTTGAATAATTTGAATAAATTATTTAAAAAAAGAATATGAGAACTTGGCTTGTCACAGACAAGGGCTGGCCTAGCATTGAGCCGCTGCTGGTCTTAGTGAGCGTGGAAGAACAGGTTTTACATCCATTCCTTTGAGAGGACAATCCTGTGTGCTTAATAGTCCCAGTTTTTCTGGAGACCTGTGGGCACAAGGACCTTGGTGTTGTGCCCCCAACACCTTGTGAAAGCCTATGGCCTTGCGTATGGCACACCAACTCATTTGAGAGAATTAGAGTGTGATTGAAAGAATAATATTCCAAGGAAGAGTGTGCATTGGAAGTTGTCTTTTCAGGGTTGTTTTGTCTTTGACATTGTGATGTAACGCTGTCATCTAGTAAAATCCACACTTGAAAATCCCATAAGTGAGTTAAAAAATTGCAAAAACATTTTAAGTTTATGTGTTGGCCTGTTTTTGTCACTATCCTCAGCTGAAGAAAAAAAAATGTCAGAAGTCAGAGTGTCCTGAGATACTACTGAGTTACAAAGATATGATGGAATAAGTTTGCAAATTTGCCTTTTGGATAAAATTTGTGAGATATATACTATAATTTCATGAATAAACATGTATGTGCTCATTTTTGTGAAAAATCATTATTACCAGGTAATATCCAACAAAACTGAAACTAGTATCTACAAAAAATCCCATTTTCCTTTTATTGAAAATAGATGTTTTCATATAATATATTCTTATTATAGTTTCCCCTCCATCTATTCCTCTCAATTCTCCCCACCCTCCCTCCCATCTGGACCCACCCCCTTTGTGTCTCTCCTTAGAGACAAATAGGAATCTAAGAGCTAATAGTAAAACAAAGTAAAATATTATAAGATTAAAAAAAAAAAACAAATTGGAATAGGACAAAGCAAACAGAAGGAAACGAGACTAAGAAAACACCCAGCCCACACATTCAGGAATCCCAGAAGAACACAGGCAAGACTGAAAAGTGTAACATAAAGACAAAAACCTGTAAAGTAAAAAATAAAAAAATGAATAAAAAATACAATAAAATAAGATAAGTGTCTAAAAAATATCCTGATATTATTCCTGCAAAGATGCCCTTGAGTTTGTTTCCTGTTGTCCATGTACTACTGGGCATGGGGCCTACTCTTTTTTTTTTTTATCTTTAAAAGATACTTTATTTTTTTTTTTCTTTTTCTTTTTTTATTTTTTTTTATTAATTTATTCTTGTTACATCTCAATGTTTATCCCATCCCTTGTATCCTCCCATTCCTCCCCCCCCCCCATTTTCCCATTATTCCCCTCCCCTATGACTGTTCCTGAGGGGGATTACCTCCCCCTATATATTCTCATAGGGTATCAAGTCTCTTCTTGGGGCCTACTCTTAAGAACAGTTTGTCTCCCCAGTCAGACTCTCTTGGAGAAAAAAAAATTTTCATTTGCCAGTAGTTATCAATTGAAAGTAGCTTCTACACTGGGCATGGAACATAGCTCCGTGTCACCTTTTAGTTCTGGTACAGACTGGTGCAGGCCTTGTGCATGCTACTTCAGTCTCTGTGAGTGCATTGTGCATGGGCCTTGCTGTGTTTCAAAGGCTTTGTTTCCTTAGGTCCTCCATCCCCTTTGGCTCATACACTCTTTCTGCCTCCTCCTTTTCAGGGCTCATGGACACATCCTGTTGAGAGTTGAGTGTTCCAAAACCTCTCACTCTGCACATTGTGTGGCTGTGGGTCCCTATACTCGTTCCATCTGCTGCAGCAAGAAGCCTCTCTGGACTTCTATTGTTCTTTGGATCATAGCTTGCTTATCATTGACTTAACAGCTAAACATTCACATATAAGTGGGTACACATCATGTTTGTCTTTCAGGGTTTGGGTTATCTCATCCATGGTGTTTTTTTCTAGTTCTATCCATTTATCTGCAAATTTCATTATTTCATTTTTTTAGTGGTGAAGTAATACCCATTGTGTAAATGCATGACATTTTCTTTATCCATTCATCTGTCGATGGACATCTAGGTCATTTCATTTCTGGCTAGTATGAATAGAACAGCAATGAACATGGTTGTGCAAGTGTCTTTGTGGTGGGAAAAGTCCCATTTTTATTTCTACTATTGAAAGATCACCTCCAACCCCCTTGATTATTTAGTGTGTATATTTCAAATAAACGTGCACAGAATTTTTTTTTTAAAGAAAATGTGTCATTTTACTCATAAGGTTATTTTAACCTATTTTTAACTTGAGTTTTAATTGAACAATGTTTGCTAATACATTTATTTAAATAGCTATGCCATTCTTCTCAGTTGCTGAAAGAAGCACAAATTGCTTATTTATTTGCCGTTACTGGCCATCATGTTGTTGCTAGGCAATTTGAAGATTAATTTTCTACTTTACAATAGTTTTGAGATTTTGTATGTGTTTTCTTTAGGATACACGTTCTTAAGCATAGAAAACAGACATATACCTTAAGGTGTTTTGATCTTCTATACACTTATTTTCTGAAAATTTCTGTAATTTGTAAAGGACATTTTCAGGACTCTGTCTGTTATTTGATCATTTTGTTCTTGGTAAAATAAGCAGCTCTTATTTCATACTTCAATGTGTGTTTTGGATGACCACTAGAGGTCATCTAAGAAATTAAATATCCCACCTGAAGCTCAGACTTTTCTGTCAGGTTGACCTTCATGGAAATCAGAGGAGGAGTCTTTACCTAGATTCACTATTAAGATACACCCTAACTTGACAACCTCTATGGAGGACTCCTCTATGGTGGAGCATCTGATGGAACTTTTTCTAAGAATGAGATTGGCACATGGTCTTTGGTTTGCACACTGTCCTTTTTTTTCTTTCTGCTAGTCACTTTGACATACTTTGTTTTTTATATTTACTTAAGTTAGTTTAGGTTAAATAGCAAATATAAGAAGTATTAAGAGTCAAAGTAGCCATGCAAAAATTATTGGCTTGGTTTTATTAAGGAGATAACCCCCCTTTTTTTGGCTGTTGTATTCTTTCCATACCTCTACAATATGTAGTTCACATAGAAATATGCTATGATCAGAGCAAATGGGTATCTCTTTTGTTCTACAATTAACATCTTAGTGGCTGTGTTTTTAATTTCTTTACTCTTGAGTGC
The DNA here is from genome assembly GCF_903995435.1 of Acomys russatus. Taxonomy (NCBI): domain Eukaryota; kingdom Metazoa; phylum Chordata; class Mammalia; order Rodentia; family Muridae; genus Acomys; species Acomys russatus. Next base: position 41,497,202 of record NC_067142.1, on the reverse strand, counting down.
TGAAATTATCCATCATAACCATTTAACAGTGTCCTGAAATTTAGAATTATTCTTTTCTTGAATAAGAAATTTATAAGACAAACTACAAACACTGATATTCTTTCACTTATGATATGACACAACTTCACAAACCTATTTTACATTGAAAGTGTTACACAGTGAAAGTGCATTTGACTCATCGAACCCTCGGAACATCTGTGGTTAGCTTAGCCTTCCTTAAATCTGCATAGAACACCAACTAACATCTTGTATTAGGCAAAATCATCCAAAATGAACTCTAGTTTGTGATAAAATGTTAAGTGTCTCATCACTGAAAGCACAAAGAAAAAGGTTGTATTGGGTATGTTTTTACATCATAGTAAAGTTGAAAAGTTGTAAATTGAACTATCACAATTTAAAGACCATCTGTGATTCAAATTGAAAAAGCATTTCATTCTAAAACATCTTTGCACATAGGTTAGAGATGATACACACCATCTGTGATGGTTAATTTTATGTATCAGCTTAGCTGGACCAGAGGATGACCAGGCTTCTGATTAATAATTATTTCTGGTTATGTCTTTGAGAATGTTCCTGGAAGAGATGAACAGTTAAGTTGATGAGCTAAGGTGAAGTGGATCACCCTCTCCTAAGTGAATAGGCATCACCCAGTCCTCTAAGAACCCATACAGGGCAAAGATGGAAGAAGACTAGATTCGTATTCCTGTCTGACTTCCTAAGGTGAAAACTCAGTCTTCTGGTGGTTTTGGTTCTCAGCTTCTATCTTGGTCTGGAATCTATGCCATTGCTCCTCTAGCTCATAGGCTTTGAAGTACATTTGCTATCCTGCTGATGGCAGATACTGGGAATTCTTGCTTTCATAATCCCATGAATCAATGTTTTATGATATTTACACATGTATCCCTGTCTGTTATCTATTTATCTATCTATCTATCTATCTATCTATCTATCTATCATCCTATCATCTTTTATCTATACTGTGTATCTTATTGGTGAGTTCTCAGTACAATACCATCTAAATATATACTTATTAGATCAGTGTCATTAGTTTGTATTCAGACCATTGAGATAGTTACCCATGTATTAAAAATTATTCTGATCAAGAGAACAGTGGAACTTGCATTTTTCTTGCAAATTGACTTCTTTATTTGAATTTAATTATATTACAAATTATACAGAATGACAAAACCTGCTTTTCTTTGTGTTTGTGAGTGTATGTATGTATGTATGTATGTATGTATGTATGTATGTATGTGTATGGTGTATGTACATACTTGTGTACACTTCTGCATGCATAAAAGACAATAGAATGTTGGATGTTCTGCTGTATCACTTGGCATCAGTATCTAACTATAATTGGAGGTAGCCTGGTGGCCAGAAAACCTCAGCAATCCTTCTGTCTCTGTTCTCATGGTATTTTTTTTTTTTTTTTTTTTGTATGGGTGCTGGGATCTCTTCTTACATTTGCACAGTAAGCACTCTTACCCACTGAGTCATCTGTTCAGCTCCCATAACTTTTATTATAGTTGCCCTTTTATTAGACACATTTCGAGTTCATTTTGTTAATTAATTATTAAATTAATTGTTAAATAATTAATTAATTAACACTGACTTGCTATATATCCTAATCTGGCCTTGAACTCACAGCAATTCTCCTTCTTTGGCTTTCCCAGTCCTGGAAGTACAAGAATGCTCTACGGTGCATGATCTTTATGCCAATTTTTAAACTTTAAGGGCCTACTCCATTTTGAGATAAGCTATTTATCTTCAAATGTACAAGGTTGAAGACAGTCATTGGCACCAACTCTGCTGTAGTTTGGTTGTTGTTTTTCCCTCAAAGGTTCACATGTTGAGAGATCGCTCCTCTGTGTTGATGTGGGAGTTGATGGAATCTTTACTAAGAGCTGGGACTTAATGGAATGGTTAACACTGTCAATTTGAAAGGATGCAGGATCACCAAGAGATAGGCCTCTGCATATCCTGTCAGGGATTATCTACATTAGGCTAATTGATGTGGGAAGACCCTCTTTAATGGTGCGGCGTGTAGTATCCGGCCATAGGATGGGGTCCTGGGCTGATCAAAAGGAAACAGTAAGCTGAGTAGCATTCATTGCTCTTTGCTTCCTGACTGTGGCTGCAATGGGAACATATTTCTTCTTGTAAATGCATTTTCTTGCTGTAATGGACCATATTCCCCAGAGCTGTGAACTAAGTTAAATTCTTCATCTCCTTACTTGCTTTCATCAGGTATCTTGTTGCAGCAATGAGGTTACTGTTACCTTAGACAACTGGGGGTTGTGCCCTTCGAGTGGATTGCTGGTCTCCAGGAGCAGGTTCTTGTTTCCTTAGGTTCAAATCTTAAGAAAGTCCTAGCTTGATTCTTGAATCTCTCTCTGGCTTTCTGTTTTGTTATTTGCCGCCCCCTCCCCCAGGGGTTCCTCTGAGGTACCAGCAAAAGAGAGACACTTGAAAGAACCTGCCCTGTGCCAATTGAATTTCCACCTGGGAGCTTATTGAACTTGGGGAGGGGGGAGGAATTGAGAGTGCCTGAATTATTGCCAAATTACACGGAACACTCACTGAAAAGCTCTCTTTGTTTTATCTTCTTTCCATGGTTTTGTAGTGACAGTGGCATAAATATTGTGAATATTTGTCATAGCTTCTGCATTTAGAAACCCATTAGACTCTTACAAAATTATTGAGCCCTTCCCGAGAACTTTTGTTCATGTGCCCTAAGCCTAGATGTGTTTACTATGCTTATATTTAGAAATAAAACGTTAAAAAACATTTGTCTATGGTATTCATTTTACAACCTTTCAACTTTACGATGTTGGAAAAGACAAATTGACCAGACTCTTTTGGCATTTAATCTTTTCTCAGGGTAGCAATGTGCAGTATGATGCTGATAAGATGTTGGGCAGTGGTACCAAGTCAGCTTCTACTTAACTGTGCAGTCATAGGCAAAACGACCAATGTTCTTTAGTGCAGTGCTTTGCTGCGCAACAAAGCATGGTAGGCTAGATGTATGAAAGGTATCTTTGGCTTCTATAGCTTCAATTTGTTATAGGATTGCCAGGATATAACCTCCTTTAAGTTTAGAAGCATATTTTGATATCTTATTAAAAACACTAAGCTTATTAACATGGGTATCATTTTAATGGAAACTATCTTAATTTCCAAATCTCAAAGGAGGCTGGCTCATGGAGAGACATTATCCCATATTTCTCTTGTTGTCTTTGACGCCTGTCTTTGACGTCGAGGACAGCTGGATTCTCACATTGGCTACTGTGCTCAATTTGTTTCAGTGTCACAGGTCACTCAGCCTCTGGAAAACTTCCCTGTGTGTTTACCACAGAATGAAAATAAAGGAAAAGCACATGAGATCTCAGTGTTGTTATGAAAATAGTTTTCTCCTCGTGAGTTCCTTGTGAAGGGCTCCAGGAGCTCCAGGAGTTCCTAGGTCACATTTAGATTATACTGTATAATCAAAAACAGGGCCATTATACATCTTTACTGTAGAATGAAAAAAATGTTGATGGGAGTGATTATTGCAAAGTGGTATTGGAGGGTGATAATCTAGGATCTCTAAGTGAATTATGACATTCAACGGCTTTTAAACAATGTCAGTAGAGCTCAACTTTGAATACTTTTCTTATCTGCAAAGTGGATGTAAGAATGTTTATTTCATGCAACTATTTTTTAAGTGTTGCAATTATTAGTGACCTAAGAGTATTGGTGGCTTTAGCTATTTTTATTATTGAAGCCTCAGTAGAGAGCAAATATGTAAAAACCTCTCTTCCCTGTCTTCCAAAGCACTTGACCATATACCATGGTAAGTTCAGAAAACCAAGGAATATGTGAGAGGTGCTACAGTATCTTTGTGTCACACTATTGCTAACCACTTATTCTAGTAAGATTGCCACTGGGTTACTATGAAAACACTGAAGGCTAGGGTGGCTAAGTTACTCTGCTACTATGAGTGAGAGAACATTCTGGGAAGTCTCACAGCCCAATTCTAGGGTCAACATTCCTTTTCCTGCTCCTGCTATTGAATCCTCCTCCTGAAGATATAGGATTTCATTATGTATCCCTGGATGGCTATGTACACCAAGCTGGTCCTTAACTCATAAAGACCCAGCTGCTTCTGCCTCTTGAGTGCTGAGATTAAAGTTGTGTGCCACCACACCCTGCTCCGAGCCAACATTCTGAACTATTCCCCTCTACAACAGCTTTATAGGAAGGTATTTAATTTTAAAAAGGATTTATTCTTTGCTTTATGTGTTTGAATGTGTTACTGCATGTATGTATGTGTACCATGTGTCTGCCTGGTGCTCTGGGAGGACAGAAGAAAGCATCATACCCGCTGCAACTGGAGTTACAGGTGACTGTGAGCTGCCATGTGGATGACAGGAGCCAAACCCAGACCATTTGCAAGAGTCAAGAGTGCTCTTACATGCCAAGCTATCTGTTTAGCTCCTATTCTAGAAATATTTTATCATATTGCAGGTTGTGGGATTTGAGTGTAGACTTAGGGTTTTCATTATTTCTCCGAGTGCATTTTATTTTCCTGGAAAAAAAAGTCACTAAAATTTGTACCCATTGATGGATTTCCCTGTAGAATCCTGGATACGCAGTAAGGGTAGGTCAGCTACCTCCAGGTGCCCATCAGCATTGCCATGCTGGCTTTAATTATCTTTGCTTGCCTGTGCATCTTGTTTGATTTCTCAAAATTTGTTACTAGTTATATTAATGGTCTATGCCAATGTTCTTTTTCTCTGGATTTTTCAAACCAATCCTATAAAGAATAATTTTCAGCATGATTTTTTTTTTCCAAAATAAGATGCATTTAAAATCTTTTTAAATGAAGAGAGCTTCCGGTAGTCACGGATTTCCTCCAGTGTTGCCTTTTTCAGCCATTTTAGGGAATTTTTAAACTTCCTTAGAATACCTTAATTTACTGGTGACACCATTCTCCAGAATAACTAAAACCAGAATAAGAGATTTACTTTTGTTTTCTCTAAGTATTTGCTAGAAAAAATATATTTTTATATTTATATAACAATCATATGACTGATTCCAACCTGGGCATAAGATGATAAAATTAATATTTCAAAATAGATTTTCTTTCTTTTTTATTATAGCAGAAACTGCCATGTAGAGCTGGAATACTAATCATTGTTTTTCTTGGATGAGTCTGTGAGGCACACTTTAGGTGCTATGTGCAATTTAATTTGTGTTAATAAGGGTCAGCATCACCATCTGGACAATAAAACATGGTGATCCCTTGAGAAAAATATGTGATCAAATATCTAAACTCATTAGAAAACATTTTTAACAACAGTTATTTAGTTATAATATTTAATGGAAACTTTATCCTTTTATAATCACTTTTAGAAGTATTTCCTACTTAAAGTTGACCCAGCCTATGAAATAACAGGTTGTCAGTAGTGGGAAGAAATTTGATCAGGGTGTGAAACGTTCAAGGTGGGACATGGCTCTTGTGTTTGCTGGATCCCATTACTTAAGAAATTTCTGGCATTCATGGCCAACCTGTCTTCTCTAAGCATTTTCAAATCTATAAGTCTCTCATTTCCAGGGTTTCTCATTGATCAAAGTTTTCAGCAGCCCTGTTTGCTACTAATTCTCCCTGAAATACATCTTCCATAGGCTGAGTCTAGGGCTTTTTTACAGATCACTCCTTGGAAGTTTCCATGTCTCTGTTCTGCATCTTTCCCTCTCTTCCTTGCAGTGAGTCTCTGCTGCATACTGCAATAATGGACAGATGTTGCCTTATAAAATACACTAAATAATTGTAGTTGGGGGTATTTCCTTGGCTATTTTAAACAAATATCCCCTGATAGCTCCCAAATTAATCATATGATTTAACATTTTATATGTCACCCTCCATAACATGCTATAATGACAATGTATTCTTCTTAGACCTCTAGGAATTGCTGAACCTTTTTCTTTTCGGTTATTTGAGACAGGGTTTCTTTGTGTAGCCCTGGCTGTTTTGAAATTAATTTTGTAGACTAGGCTGGCCTAGAACTCACAGAAATCCACCTGTCTCTGCCTTTATGTGCTTGGATTAAAGGTGTATGCCACCACTTCATGGCTCCTAATACATTCTTAGACTTTTTATCAGTGAATCTGAATAGAGTAAGTTCAAATACAAAACAAAACAAAACAAAACTCTGGAGATGGTTTGGATTTCATACAGGTGACTGGAGTGAGTTTTAACGAGGTATTGTCTTTTCAGCTTCAGGCTATATGATAAGAAAGAAAGCTCTAGCTTTAGCAGACAGAAGCCTGTGAGGATAAACAATATTTTTATCTTAAAAGAATTGTTCCCTTTACACCTGGGAAAATATCTAAGGATTTAAAGATATACATTTTGAGGAAAAGCAAGAAGCATTGCTTTAAAAAGACCTATGCTGAAAGTAGGACTTTAGGATTTCTTTATTAAAATCCAGGGGACAGAGACATTTTAAGCACAGCCCTCTAGAAAATGTCAGTGTTACAAAAGCCAGAGTCATATTAGATTAACACACACTCTCAGGTACGAGGAAGACAGCCATGTCTTTAGTGATGATGATATCAAGCCATTTATTGTGTCAAATGAATGCTTTTTATCATTGTGACTCAGCACACACTGTTCTTTAAGGTGATTCCTAAACTTATCCTGATATTCAATAGAAGAAAGAAGAGTAGACTTGTGTAAATATTGTATGGTTAAAGGAACAAATGCAGTCACTGCTTTGATTTAAGGTCATTACAGATAATAGGGATGTATTTGAATAAATAATAATAATAATAATAATAATAATAATAATAATAATAATAGTAGTAGTAGTAATAATAAAAATAAAAAGATTGTTACAGATGTCCAGCTCAATGCATGTGGATATTCTAAGTGGGACATTCCAGTCACCTCCAAATCAAAATATGTTATAAACATCTTTGAAAGATGCAATGGCTCCTTCTGGGGAAAATAGACATTTATAACTTATTAATCAACTATTTTTTTTGATGAGCAACTACCTAGCAATAAAAGTAAATGTCTTTCAGCATCTATGCCATTAAAATGTATCCAGGAAAGGAGATTAATAACTAACTTACTTGTTTATAAAAATAATTATTAATCAAGTAATGTTCTATAACAAAACCATTTTGGGAAGTTACTCATATATAATCTTAACAGTGTAAGAATATATGTGTGTAAGTTGTTTGTTCACTGCTTTATACTAGAGACTTGGTGGCCTGTGAGCTTCTAGGATTCTTCTTGTCCCTGCCTCCCATCTGGCTGCAAGTGTGTTGTTGGGTTTACACTTGTACACCACTGCATCTAACTTTATGTAGTCTCTTATGATTCAAATATTCAACTCTTTACACTTGAGTGGCAAGTGGTTCATCTGTGGAGCCATCTCTCTAGCCTTCTTCTCAGTTTTCCTTAAGGCATTTTTATACATTTCATATATATGTGCCTCCTATTTCCACTTAAACCCTTCTAGTATTCACCCCTCAACTCTCCTATCATAGGTGTTCTACTTCTTTCTACACTCTTTTTCCTGAAACACTGTTTTTCCCAAGCCATGGGCCCCTTTCTAGTTTTTTTGCTCTTTAAACACACCCAGTTCCACATACATATACGTATAAACATTAGAAGCTAGGATCCATATATATGGGATAGCATATAACTTTAGTTTGCATTTTCTTGATGGATTAGAATGCTGAACTCTTTAAAAAGCGTTTATTGGCTGTTGGCATTTCTTCTTTTGCGAACACAGTTCAATTCCTTGGCCTATTTTTATTTAACCTTGTTTATTTTCTTTGTGTATTTTAAAATATTTGTAATAGTCTGACAGATGGATATCTGGTAAATATTGTTTCCTCCATTCTGTAGTCTGTTTCTTTACTCAATTAACTGCTTTCTATGCTGTACAGAAGTGTTTTCTATTTAATGAAGTTCCACCTGTCAATTGTTGACCTGATCTTTTAAGAAAATGGAGTCCTTGCTGCCACTGGCATAGCTTTGGGACTTGCTTAACTGTGGTGATGGGAAATGAAGAAGCAACAGGCCCACATAGAAAAGCTGTGATAAGGTGAGCCACAGGCTCTGATGGCGACACACCACTGGCATTCTGGGAAGTCAGCACATTTATTTTATACATTTGGATCAAGAAGGTGGGTTTATAGTATACAGCGGAATAGGGAGGCAACTTAGCCAGTCTCAGTAGATGTTTATAAGGGAGCAGGTTTAGGCTGCTGCTATCCAGGAGGATGCTGTGGTTGATAGTTTCAGCACACACTGCTTTTAGCTAGAGGTGAAAGTCGACACTTGGAGCAGAGGAAGGCTCTGTCTTCATCATGGGTCTGAGGCATTTGGCTCCTTGACATGGCTGTGCTCATGTCAATGGCACACATTCCCTCAGAGCTTCATCTGCCCCTTATACACTCACTCAAGGTCTCGTCTGCTCCCCATGGGTTCTACTCAGAAAGTCCTTACCTATACTTGCATTTAAATGTTTTCCTAGCTTTTCCTCTAGCATTTTCAGTTCCAGATCATATGGTTCATTTGGATTTGATTAATATGCAGGGTGAGAGCTAAGGATGACCTGCAGTTATCCAGTTTTTCCAGCACCATTGCTAACGTGGCTGTCTTTTCTCTAGTGTATGTTTTTGGAATCTTAGTGAAAAATCAGGTGGAGGTAAACATTTGGGTTTGTATGTGGGTCTTTTAGTCTCTTCTATTACTTAATATGCCTGTTTTTGGTTCCAAACCATGTTGTTTCTGTTACTATGGCTCCACACAACTTGAAATCAGGCACAAGGACACCATCAGCTTCATCTAATTAATGAGTCAGTTTTGCTTAGGATTGCTTCGGTGGTCTGAGATTTTTTTGTGCTTCTAAATGAGTTTAAAAATATTTTTTTTTGTGAAGGATAGTGTTGTAATTTTGATGAGGATTATATTGATTCTGCAGATTGTTTTTGGTAAGATATCAGTTTGCACAATTTAAATTCTTCTAAGCCACACTTGTGGGAAGTCTTTCCATCTGCTAGAATTTCTTCCTTGGTTTAAACTTCTCATTAGAGAGGTATTTTACTTCCTTGGTTAGGCTTAGCCCAAAGCAGTTAGTTTTATTCTGTTGCAATTGCAAGGGGGGGTTGTTTTCCTGATTTCTTCCTTCTTGCAGTGATGGGAACCAAGACAGAGACCCACAACTGGACAATGTGCAGTGATTGGGAGATCTTGGAGCCTTCAGTTCTAAACGGGATGTCTCCATTCAAACCTCTCCTTTTAGGCCTCAAGAGTCTATGTGGAAGAGAAGATAGTAAGAGGCAGAGGTAGGGAATGACTCCAAAGAAACAGTGTCTGTCCCCTAGATACAACAGGACTTACGCTCATTCGAATCTATGAGACGGTGGCAGCACACACAGGGCTTGTGCAGGTTCAGGCCACATGAGGTCCCAGTACTGACAAGGGGGGGACATGGACACAGGGCCCTACCCTTAACCAAGGAGCAATCTGAAATTGATGCTTGCTTGGAAAGAGAAATTAGTTTCCTCTAATGAAGTCTCACTGGCTATATCAACTGCATTGCAGGGTAATCCCCATGCCCAGGGGTAGCTGGCCAACACAAACTGGAATCGATGTTATTTTTGTAGATTTTTTTGTCTCATAATTGCTTTGTTTGGGTACTCTTGTCTTATTTTTATTGATATTTTGCTTGTATATTTTGGTTTCTGGTTTTATGTGTGTGTTTTTTTTAATGTGTGTGTGTTTCTTGGTTTGCTTGTTTGTTTGTTTATTTTTTAAAGAGAGAGAAAGAGAGGGCATAGAGACTGGTGAGTACGGAGGTGAGTACACCTGGGAGGAGTTGGGAGAAGGGAAAGTGTGATCAGAATATATAATGTGTGAAAACTTTTTCAATTAAAAAATTCCTGCGTGGCCTTCACAGATGTTTCTGCTAATTTCCAAATGGAACCATGTTTTTATTTCCAGCAGTAGAGATGAGTTTTGCCTGTTTTAAAATTTTATGTATATGGAGTTATTATTCTTTGGTATGTGGGTCTTTCCATTAGTGTTGTTGAATGATTTGTCTTGTCATTATTACTAGTCTGTTCGTTCTCATCCATGAATTGTATTCCACTGTATGTGCATCAATAATTCTCTAATGGACGGACTTTTGACTTGGTGCTAAGGATTGGCTTTTATAGCTTGCACTGTTGTGAGCATTCATTGGTGAACATCTGTGTTATTTCAGCTGGGACTATAATTAAAGAAAAAAATGCAGTTATAGGAAATACATATGTTTTAAGGATGAGTTTGCACATGTCTTCCTTAGTTCATGATTAGTGCCATCTCACTGAAAACATGAAAATGGACCAAAATGTGTGTTTACACCATGGGAATTGGCACACTACTGACTCTAGTGATAATTTTAGTATTTTGAGTTCGTACTACCATCCACAGTCTATATGAAAGTTCATGTTACATCACATTCCCACCCACATTTTGTATCTTTGTTTTATTTTAGCCATTCTTATAGTGGAAATTTTGGTGTCATTAAAAACTAAGTTATGATATATATATATGATATATATATATATATATATTGCTTTAGTCCCAGATGTGGGATATGGGGCTGATTCAGATTGTTAACAGCAGCAAGCTATTTGCCTTGTGCTGGCTCTGAGACAGGCTCTCAGATAGTGTAGCTACAGATAGTTTAATTTTGAGGACTCTGAGAGGGTATAAATTCCAGAGTCCAGAGAGTGTTGGGGAACTTCAAGAAAGAAGAAAAACACTGCTGTTTCTGGTTGCTGTTGATGCAGTTTGATGAGAAGTTAGTGATATCCGGAAATAAAGATTGGGTTTTCCCCAAGGAACCCAACGGCCTTAACTAGCAGGAGGTGGCTAAAGAGAACTGAGCCCCCTTTTCCCACTAGCCTTTTTTTTCTCCGCCCTGGTGTTGGAATGTTGAAAGGGTTCGGGATGGAGAAGAAAGAAAAAGATGTAAGTAACCCAAATTAAAATAGATTTTAAAAGTACATGCCAATACATTCTGGTGGCTATGTGGTAGAATCTCATTTTGAGTTTAATTAGTACTTGGAAAGGTTTGGGTTATTGCAAATTAACTTGACCCAGAACCTGCATCTGTGATTTCATACGTGGCTTTTGAGCAGCATGTATTTCTCAAGGATGTGGGAGCAGCTGAACCCTCAGATAATTCATCTTGAGCTCACACCAGAGGAGAAATGATTGGGTTTGTGGAAGGAAGAAATGCTTCTGAAGTGGAGACACTTTTATTTCGTTTGAAGATGTTGACAATTTATTGGAAACAAACTTCTTCAGTACTTCTTTTAAGTAGAAATTTCTAGATTAATATTGGAATCAAGTGAAATTTCACAATGTCTACAGTTACAAAATCAAATTTGTGATGTCAATATAAAGATACGTTTCTTTTTACCTCTAAGTTGTATGGTGAAGGGGGAACGACAGATTGTATGAGCAACACCAACCGTCAACTCTAGCACCACAGGCTTTGAGGGGAAAAGGCTTTATATCCACTACTGTTGCTCTGAGCAGCACACCGGCTGGTGATTTGTAGTTATGACTCCAGCCACGTTCCTAGTTTTATCTTAAATACATATTCTTTGATATCAAGAGACTGACTGATGGTGGCAAAGATTAAAGTAGCTCAGTGAATTTGGATTTGAAAAGCTAAACACTCTTCTGTAAGAAGGCAGCATTTGGTACTATATCTGAAAATGGTCTATTTACCCAGTTGGACTAAGTACAGTAATGGGCTTTATGATACACATCCTACTATCTCTTTTTTAATTGAAAAATGGAAAGTAAACGAGTTGCCATGTGAAAATAGAAAGACATAGTTCTAAAAGAGATACATATTCCATGAAGCAGTGGGGATATTTAGCCAAGAAATAATTACAGTAACACACTGAACGGAAGAGTAGCAACATGGATAGAAAATGACTATCAAAACCCAAATAATGCAATAAAACAACACAGAGAGGAATGCATGGAACACTCCATGCACGGGGGCTGGCTCTTGCTGCCTCATAAAGCCACCTTTGATTTTTCTTTTTTTTCTAAATTATTTTATTTATCACATGACATCTTGTAAATGAAATCGTTAAGACTGTGCAGTTAAAAATTGGCAGTGAAATGGCATCACAAGTTTAGTTCAGGTTTAGGAAAATAACTGTTTACTTGGAGTTCATGGCAATTTTGAAGCAGATAGATTTATTGATGGTTGGAATCTAGAAAGCTCGGGGAGGTGAAGAGTCAGGGGAAACGCATGAGTGGCCCAGGGATTGGGAGGTGAGGAGAGCGTGGAGTGATGTGTGATGGTGTTTTCCCAGGCAGCCTGAGCTTTTGTTGTTCTGCGAAGTTTCTCTCAATAGCAAATTTGGTGTTCTGCACCCCATCTATGCCTCCCACCAGCCTCTCCCCTCCCCTAGCCCACTCAGTCTTATCAGAACATAGCTATTTGCTTGTCTTTTTTTGTGTGTTTGGAAGAGGTACCTCAAGCTTTCTGAATTTATATACTCCTTTTTAGCAGTTTGTCCATTGCAGTTCCCACTTTATGGAGCTGGCGGGATGGTGGGTCTGTTTACTTCATTACTCTTTTCCTTGCTTACTAATTCTAGTGCAATACCTGACATCATTCTTGCCCCAGGCCTACTGTAAGTCGTACCACCCATGCCACTGAGGTTGGCACCTGCTCTGGCTCCTTTCTGATCTTTGTTTCCAAATGCTTCCAGGAGCACTGATCTTCCTGGTGTGTGTCAGGACTTTCTCCAGTCTCCTCTGTTCTCTGTTGTCCTTTTTTTTTTTTTTTTTAACCACATTCCAGTTACATTTATTTTCATTTAAAACATTTTTTTGAGATTAAAAAATAATTAAATTATTTCTGTCTTCCTTTTCCTCTCTCCAAACCCTCTGAAATACCCCTCCTTCTCTCTTTCACATCCATGGACTCCTTTTCCATTAATTGTTTTTACACACACACACACACACACACACACACACACACACACACACACAACTAAATACATAAGTATAACATGCTCAGTTTATTAATGTTATGCATATGTTTTCAAGGGTGACCATTTGGTACTGGATAACCAATTGATGTGTTCTTCTCTGGATAGACTATTTTTCCTCCTCTCTGCATGTCTTAATTGCCTGTAGTTCTTTGAGTGGAGTCAAGGCCTCGTGGACTTAAGACCTGCTGAAAAAGAGGAAAATCGTGCCTTGGACTGGAAGCCTAGGCAACTTCCCAGGGCTAGTGAAGTCATGAATCTTGGAAAACAGCCTACAGTCACCGCTTTACTAAGTTAGCATAATCCTTAACTATGTTTTAATTATTTGTCCTTATATCCAAGGATGAGTTTCCCCTCATCCAGGAAATTTCTCTTTGCAGTAGACACCATTATAGAAAACTGTATTCATTTAAAATGCGGAGTTGTGGAGCCCAGCCCCAGTGAATACATCTTCATTACAACTCCTGCACCTAAGGCGCAGAGATCAGCGAGGAAGAGGGGGTAGAGAGACTGTAAGAGCCAGAGGAACAGGGAGCAGGCTGGGAGACTGCATCTCTCAGAAGCCACACCCATAAAACATCACCAACATGACTACCTAAACATGAGCTGAACATGATAGACTTATTTTCTTTTATGTCTTTGAACATGAACACTTTGCCTGGCTAGAGTTTTTTCAGGTAAAAACTGTTTTCTCTATTCTTTGCATGGATTCATAGATGGTGTTTCAATCCTAGGTTTTAGTTTTATTGTCTTCTTTGATGCCTCTCATGATCCTTCTGATTCTTCTTTACTTCAGGCACGTGTTTTGTACCTGATACATGCAGCTGACTTTATATACTTGCATACTTACATTCGCACTAATCTCTTTTTCCTTCCTCCTCTTCCCACTTCCCCTTTTACCTCTTCTCCACCTTTCCCGCCACCCTTTTCTCCTGTATTTATTTATCTTTCTTGTTAGAGTAAATATCATGAAGACAGTAATATAATTGGGCCTTGTTCACAACCATAGCTTTGTTACCTAGAATTGTTCTATATATTATCTATGAATGAATAGAAAGGGACCAAATCAATGAAAATTTATGTACTATATTTTTAAGTATGTGATAGTTTTTAATCAAAAATAGGTCTTGTCAGTCTCCATGAGACCCACCCCATGGGAGAGAGCCAACTCCTGCCACCATTAATGACGCTCTGGTATGTTTAGAAACAGGAACTAACATAAACTCAAAGCCAAGCATTAGGTAGATCTTGGGGAGTCCTGTGGAAATGTGGGAGGGAAGGGTAGAAGGACCCAGATGGGACAAGAACATTGCAAGAAGACCAACAGAGTCAGCTTACATAGACCTATGGGGGCTTACACAGATGGAAACACCAACTAAAAGGCATATGTGGACTGGACCTAGGCCCCCTACACATATGTAACTGATGGGCAGTTTGATCATCATGTGGGTCCCCTAGTAAGTCTATGAAATGGACTCTGTTGCCTGCTTTCATTCACTTTGCCCTAACGGGACTGCCTTGCCTGGCCTCAGAGGATGAGGATGAGCTCAGTCCTGATGCGACTTGATGTGCTGGGGTAGGTTAGTGGGGGATCTCCTATTTTTCTGAGTACAAGGGGAGGGAGAATAAAAGAGGAAAGGTGGAAGGATGATTTCAGGAGGAGAGGAGGGACGGGGCTATGAATGGGATGTAAAGTGAATATCTAAGTTAAAAATAAATGAAAAGAAAGAGTTCCTGCTTGGAATTCAAGTGGCTGAATGGAAGTTAGCTTCTCAAGTATTTTTAAAACCAAATTTCATTTTGCTCTATATATGATACTGGAATAAATAAATTGTAGTTTTATAGAATTTCTCATTCAAAACTTCAGCAAATGTTTAAAAAGCTTTGTGTGGACCTCATTATTTCTTAAATGCACGTGTTTGTTTTCAGTTTAAATTAAGGGATTCTGAACAGCTTGGGGAACTAAGATGAGGAAATTCTCTATACCCTCCAATGTCTTCTGCACACGGATGTTGACTGTCTGTCTTCCTTTAAGCTTTAATGTCGCCTGATCTAGGTCACTCTCCGAAGGCTTATTAGCTTCCACTTCCAGTGTAATTGCAGCCAGAAGCATAGAGTAATTTGAATGCTTTTGACAGGGATAGCTCTGGATAATCTTTTATTTATGTAATTAGCTTGGTTTAATTAAGGGTCAAACCTGAGGGGTTTCTCCTACTATTGCTATCGTACACCCTGCATTAAGTGCATTTAGTTTTACTTGGAGTAATTCTGTTCCAGGCCAGATAAATCCCAGCAGGACATGCTGACCTGGTTCTGTCCCCCTGTACACACAAACAGATAAGCTCAACTTCAGCTCCAAGGTCTTTGTGTTTTTGACTTACTCTCTTTATTCCAGGCTGAATTGCATAGATACAGCTTCCATTCTCTTGGCGTTTCCCTGTTTCAAAAATACTAAAGTAGAGGAATAATCTTTAAAAAGCTGATAATTACTAATGTGTCTTAGAGGAAGACCCCTCAACCTGGACACAAAGTTTTTTTTATGTTTTGTCTTTTCTAGTGCAGAGATTTCTTACAAAACAGCTTCTTGTTTTTAAGAATTTAGCCGGTCTAGGAAGTTAAAGGGTAAGAAGTGAAGAACAGATATTCACTAATAGCAGAAGACCTTGGCAGGCTGAGCAGAGGAGGGTGGGTTGGATCATAGGCCATCCAGACGGGAGCTGGAGAGAATGAATTAACAGGAGGGCTTGGAGTTGAAAGGAAAGGTGAAAGCACTGGTGATAAAGGTTTGGTGCATGATAAATAATGAATCCATCATGTGCTCATTCTTATGCCTTTCTTTATCTGAATGTTACTCCTACTGGAAAAATACTCGTGACTTTATGGATCTTGTGCAAACTTATGAAAGGATAGTTTTCTTCTACATAGAGGAATGATCTAATAGTTATCTCCATGTCTTTACTTTCTTTGGTTCATTCTGTGTGTGCCTATTCTATTACATATTTGAAAAATACGTAGTGTATGAATTGCAATAGATTTGGTCCTTTTTCTTCATTCGTAGATAATATGTAGTACAGTTATTAATAACAAAGCTTTGTCAGTGAAAAGGGCATCTGTGTGCATACACACACACACACACTCACACACACCCATATTGTAGAATTTCCACTTTTAACATCCTTCCCAATTGCCCTGGTGCTACTGATTTAGGACTGGGCTTTAAGGAGCTCTGATATTTCTAACAAGAAACAGATGTATCACCCAAGGTAGAGACAGAATTATACTCAAAGTTTTGACATAATTGCTAGCTGAAGGATTCTGAAGAATATCATGAGGACCATCTTCTGAGCAATCAAGTAGTGTTACAACTGCATCTTAATGCCTATGTTCAATCCACTTGGCTTTCAATGCTTAGTTCAACTCTAACTCCTGTCACGAAAAAGCAAAACTGCCACTGGATACCTGTGATGTTGACTTGTCAGTAGTTTCCTAGGTATAAGCCACAGGCCTTATGTGTCTCTAACTTACTTTCTGGGTGTGCCAAAGGACAGGTTTACTTAAAAATCATACATATATATATATGTTACATATCCATATATACTTTTTTCCTTTAGGTTGAAATGAAATTGTAGTGTAAAAGAATGGTGGCATCTTAGTATGAACCAAGGTAGAATTACACTGTTAGAATCCTAGGTTCTGAGTCTTTTAAGTATGAGTTTAGGCAGACTACTAGCATCCCAGGATCCCCAGCTTGCAGATCTTTCTGCAAAGAAGATCAGTCTTCTTTGAGACTTCTCAGCCTGCATAATTACCTGAGAAAAATCTCCCTAGTAAATTCTCTCTCTTATCACTCACTCTTTCTATGTATATACTATTTTTTTTCCTGTTTCTCCAGAGAACCTTGGCTAATTCCCATTATGTTACAGAATCACACAGTGTTAACAGAATAGTCTATTCAAACTGTAAGACAGACTAATGGGTTTTAATGGATCAGGGTACAAAGACTTCATGGATATGGTTTCTGGTGTCAGATCTTGGTGTCAAACGAGAACAAACACATTTATGTGAAAAGGCTATTAAAATACCCCTCCTTTCAGTATGTGTTATCTGTTTGAGACTCCTTTCCCCATGGATTTAACCAACTAATGTCTGAGAAAAAAAAACTGAAAACAAAACAAAAAAATTATAAGACATGAACTGTCTTTAGTAAAGTCAGAAGATAAAGAGTTTTGCAAAAGTGATGATGCCACTTTTTTCACTAGAACATTTACATTGGAAGATGTTTGTCATGGTTGGAGTGAGAAATGTCCTCTATAGGCTCATGCATTTGAGCACTTGGGATCCATGTGGTGGCTCTGTTGGGAGAAGTTCTAGAACCTTTAGGAGGTGGAGTGTTGCTGGAGACAGTATGACATTGAGGGTGGGCTTTGACAATTCATAGCCTTGCCCGCTTCCTGTTTTCTCTTTCTGTCCCCTGTGTGTGGACCACATATAGCCAGCTAACTTCTTGCTCCTCACAGCAGGCCACACTTCCCTGTCATTCTGGAGTGTGGCCCTCTCGAACCGTAAGTCCAAATAAACAGGTCTTTAAGATGATAGGTATTTTATCACAGCAACACAAAACAAACTAATACATTGAGGTTATTACTTAATAAAAATATTATTTATGATGCAACAAATGTTACTGTTATTGTAGAGTAAATCAACATATAGATGTTTTAAAGTCTTAATTTTGTTTTCTAATATTATAAATAGTCATAACCAAAATTCTATAAAATAGTCCTTAGATTGTAAAGTTTGAGAATTTCTGGCCAACTTTATATTATGGACATAGAACATAAAAATGCAACAAAAATATTTCTACTTATACTTTGCTAAAATTAGAAATAATTTCTTAGTTATATTATTAGGAATCTTGTGTAGAGAATTCTATTACATACAATACTTTTAATCATTTAAATGTTGTATACCTTTCCCCTTAAAAGACACACACACACACACACACACACACACACACACACACACACACACACACACGTACACGTTTAAAAAAACAAAAACAAAACTTCATTTAAAAAGTCCTATCCTGCCAGACATGAAGGTAAACTTCTGTAATCCCAGCTCTCGAGATGCTCAAGCAAGAAGATCAGGACTAGCTTGGGCTATGTAGGAGACCTTGTCTCAACAAACAGAACCCAGGTCCTATCCAAATCTTTACTGTTCCTGTGTTGCTTTCTTTGGGAAATTCCATTTAATTCGTTCAGTGGCTTTGTGCTAATATTTACTCCCTTGATCAGATCCTTGTATGAGCTACTTCAAAGTCAGACAGCCTTACTTGTCTCTGGAGAGTATGGCTGGTTCTGTTTTAGTGCTCCATAAACCTTAACTGCCCTCCGTCATGATCATGGAACCACCACGTCCATCCTGCCCCCTGCAAGCACTTCCTGATTCCCAACTACTACAGAGGCATCACCTTGCACACAGATGACAGTGTCTGCTTAACTCATAAGTGTGCACTGAAGCTGTCACGGTTGATATCAGCATTCTTAGCATGGCTAAAGATTTGGTAATCACCATTGATCAGTGCTTACCATGTGCCTCTTTCTTGCTCCTTCCCCTCATTTTTTTTTTCTGATAATTGAACAACATACCAACCTTTGTCTCAGTATCTATATTTTTGGGGAGCACAGATAAAGATTCTTCCTTTTGGAAACACGTTTAAACTCTTTTCTTAATTTCTAAATTAGTGAAATTGATTTTTTATGAAAAAAAGATTTAACACTATAATCGTTTCTACTCATCATTACATTTATGCTATTACTTTTTCTAAATTTTGCTTAAATCATCAACATTTGTGTTATTATAGTTATCTTTTTTGTAACTTATAGGTAACATATGATATACCAGAAAAACATTTTTTATTTAGTTTTTAATGTGCCTATCATTAATTAGCAAATCACTTTTCAAACAGGACATTAAACCTTCTTGAAATATATCTATCACCTGTTCTAAGAAATCTGTTAGTTCAACTTGTGCTTATTCAGGCTAATCCTTTTGAGAACATTTGATTTTCTTGTCTGAATAAGAGCATGTGTATTAAACCTTCTTCTAGGACATCAAACCTTCTAGGACATTAAACCTTCTGGGACATTAAACCTTCTCAGAATATATCACATGTTATAAGGAATCTGTTAGTTTAACCTGTGTTTATTCAGGCTAATCCTTTTGAAAGCCTTTGCTCTTCTTGTCTGAATAAGAATGTGCTCTATAGTTTTCCTGTACAGTGGTCAGCCCGGAGTATCTTTTTGCAATCACCACTGTGATCCAGTTCATTTCGCTCTCACGTTTTGGCTTTTGCATCCTGCTCTTTCTTGGCTCCCTCCTCGCTTTACATAGAGCCTTTCTTCAAAAACTTCCCAAGGCAATATTTTGGTGGTGGATCTTGGAGACTGTGCAGGTCTATAAAACCTTAATTTCTTTAAGTGTTAATGGGTTTTCTCTATTGTCTTACTCTATTTCTCTTGAGAAATTTCATTGCATTCTCATTTCTAGTCTTTTGTGTCTCATTTTCTGGGAACTTTTAGAATTTTTTCTTGTCTCAGGTAACCTGAAATATTATGCTGAGATCTCATAAAATGTGGCTATTATGGGTCACAAAAATCCGTTATTCTTTCCCATAATTTGGAGTTAAATCTAGAAAAAAAGCTGATTAGTGAGATTCACTTCCCAACTTTCTGGGTACTGAATGTGGCCTAGGAGTAGTACTCATCAATAGAACACTAGCAGAGGGGAGGAATACTGTTGGAACAACCCTTTTATGACATAAGAGTGTTTCCTCTGTGCTCTGACAAATTATGGGGCAATAAGCCATCAAGCAAGTGTTCATGGTCACCTGAACCATCATATGGAGCAGACCTCCATTCCTTTCCTCAACTTCTACGTAAATGAGATAACAATCTACCACATTTGAGGCATGTCTTACAAGAACTTGATGAAGTCATGGTGTATATGTGTGTGTGCGTGTGTGCTGTAAATAACACAATATTCCTATTTTCAGTTAGGCACTTTGTTGGCAAATATTATTATGAACATGTATCTTTTCTTTATTAGGAACTTTTCTTTTAGCATTTAATTAGCAATATATTACATGTTCTAAATTTTCTACAATATCAGTTAGCAGATATAGATCTCTCAAGCAGTACTGTAATTTTCTCATTTTTCCTCTGTCATCAAAATCTTTTCAGGTGGAGTGGGTAGTATATATATACATAGATACTTTAAAGTTTATCATTAGCATATATAACTCATTT
This sequence comes from Acomys russatus, assembly GCF_903995435.1. Lineage (NCBI taxonomy): Eukaryota > Metazoa > Chordata > Mammalia > Rodentia > Muridae > Acomys > Acomys russatus. The sequence goes on along the minus strand of NC_067142.1, from coordinate 41,476,821 downwards.
TAGTTATGCAAATATCATGTAATTCTTATTTTGGATTGCAATATACCTTAGTTATATTTCAATTTTTATAATTATTTTGAGATTTTCCTCTGCTTTCCATATTTTTCTATATTTTGTTGATAGTTCTTTTTTATTTAAGTGTCTTTCTTTAATATTTAATGATTCTATGTCAAAGACTGCTAATCATTAAGTGTGTCTGTTGATACAAAGAGAGAGGCTTCTCAAGTGGTTAAAAGCTCATCGTATACATGAGTAAAAGACCTTCCTTTGTACTTCCCTATAGTGTGATGAGGTGACAAGATGTCTTCTTTTGGAATAAGTTTTTAATTTGAAGATAAGGTCTAGTTACTGGATTTTTTTTTTTTTCCCCCCTGCTTAGGGCCAGAATCAGGGCTGGTGTGGCTTGGGCATTGGAGACTGCCATCAGTCTCCACAGATTACTACTGTTCTGGTATCAACCTCATTTGCAAGGGGGCACTATTTTTTTCAAATAAATTCTCTGTGGGTCTCATGGAAAGGAAGTAGTCTGGCCTCTTTGCCTTTAGAGGAGGGAATCTGGGTTGTAATAGTTCTTGTGCAAACGTTTACCTAAGCTTCCTGCTTTCTGCAGCCTTGCATCCTATCACTTAGCCCAAGACTCAGGCTAATTATCAACATCTGAACATTTAAGTTCAACCTTCAGTCCGTGTGTGTGTGTGTGTGTGTGTGTGTGTGTGTGTGTGTGCGCGCGCGCGCGCGCATGTGTATCCATCCCTTGAAACTGAAGTTAGAGGCTTTTGGGAGGAGAACTGATTCTTGGTCTTTGTAAGATCAGCAAGTACCCTCAACAACTATAGAGTCTCTTCAGCCCTTCATTTTCTACACTTATAGATTCTAAAATTTTGTTGAACTCTTTTAATTATCATTTCATATTCTATTTTCTTTTTCTATGTAAAATTATATATTTTATATTTTTTTTTGTCACAGTGATATACGAGAAGACAGATGTGTTTGGTCTTCCATGTCTAACCTAAAATATATTTTGGAGGGCTTTAAAAGAAGGCGCTGTAGAAATATTTGTATTTTATGAACCCCAAAGAGCAAGGAAAGCAGAGTTGAGACAAGAGGAAGAAAGGCCTTATTAAAATTCCACTCTGTGCTTTTATGAGACTGAGCATCTGCCTGGTGCATGCAGTCCAAAGCTCCTCCTGTGCTAGTTGTGCACCGTGAAATACGGAGCTTCCCTTTGTCTTCCTGAAGTAGCATTGAGCCTTCAGACAGTAAATTCTTCACTTAGTCTGTAGAATATATTGCTCATATAAATTGTAAATGCACTGTGTTAATCAGATCTGCCACTAAGTAAATTGCCTGAGTTCTCCTGCCAGTTAGGAAATCTTAGACTCTTGAGTCTAGTATTTCTCTTAGCTGACAATTCAAATTAAGGAAGAGAAATACTTCCGGATTAAAACCTGAAATATAACTTGAAGCCTAGACGCTGCCTTTATACTGCTTCACATGGGTGTCTTTTTTCTTAATTCTACTGAAGTCGCTGTAGGGCAGGAACAAAGGCAGGGAGGGATGTCTGTGTACTTTCTCCTTCCTTCAGGAGACTGGAAGATGTTCTTGCTGTCTTATCAGTATCTCAGTTTACTGACAAGTATGTCAAACGTGCACACACATTGAAGCCGTGCCTCTGAGGAAAGTGTCCAGATTACACGTTTACAGACATCCTAAGTGATTCTTGCAACCTTGGAGTTTGATGTCTATGCTTTCCACAGAATGGTTAGCAGCACAGACATGACCAAATCGTTATTTATTTAAGTATTTTCTAATGTCCTAAGCCACTGAAATGTATTTACGTGCAGTCAGCTCTTAAAAATAAAATCATGACGATTTTTGATGACCCAACATTGTTTTGATGCAATGATATGGGCAGGAAGAAAATGTCAAAACCGGGCAGGATGACTACAGCACATACGAACAGCTGGACCTCAACGTTACGGCGTTATTGGCTCTCAGATTTAAAGCCTTACCTTGCATGAACCTGTCTCCTGTGTCCTTTTGGACTCTTTCCATCATTTGTGCAGTTACTGTTCTGGATAAGTATTGCTGTGTCACAATCTGAATCTGAAGCAAAGCACCGTTTTGTGCTTAAAAAATAGGTGGGACTATGGATAGGGCACAACTGGGAGGCTTGTCTCTGCTCCACCATGTCTGGAGTCTCACCCGGAAAGTTCTACAGCAGTTGTCACCGGAATCTTAAGGTGATTTCTTTACCCCTTTTCTTGGCTGAACAAGCTGGAAGTCTGGCCACAGCTGCCCCAGCTCACAGGCATATGCTGCGGGCTCTCTGGTCGCCGGCTTAGCCTCAACAGCCAGCCACAGGCCTGAGAAGAGATCCTGTCTCTGCCTCCCCAGGGCTGGGATTGCATTCTCATTCTATCACTCTGGCTTCTTATGTAGGTGCTGGGGGTTGAACACAGGTCCTCACACTGACAAAGCAAGCATTGACAATGCCTACACCCTCAGATGCTGGGCCCTACCTTTCTTTCTTTCAAGTTTATTTTTTCTTTTCTCATAAAACCCATCCTGACCCCAGCTTCCTTCCTCTTTTTCCAGTTCCTTGTCACCTCCCATTTCTTCCAGATCCACCATCCCCTCTTCCCCCCTAAAAAAAAAAAAAAAAAAAAAAAAAATAGCAGGCCTCAGCCATATGGTGGTGGCACACACCCTTAATCCCAACACTCAGGAGGCAGAGGCAGGGAGACTTTTGTGTGTTCAAGGCCAGCCTGATTTACAGGATAGTCAGAGCTGTTACACAGAGAAATGCTATCTCAAAAAACTAAAAACCAAAACATAAAAGAAAACAAAACAAAAATAAAAAAAAACAAAAAGCAAGAACAAATCTTCCAGGTTCGTTGAACAAACATAGTAGGAGTAGGCCCTACATTTTAATAGGAATATGAACTCCTGACCCTCCCGCCTCTGCCTCCTTCAGCAAATCCTACTTGCCTGTGCCACCATATCCAGCAACGCTGGCAAGGAGGTGGAGAAAAGGGGAACACTCTTTCATTGCTGGTGGGAGTGATAACTTTTACAACCACTTTGGCAATCAATCTGGTGCTTTCTCAGAAAATGGGGAATAGTGCTACCATAAGACCCAGCTGTATCATTCCTGGGCATATACCCAAAATGTACTCCACCATACAACAAGGATATTTACTCAACTATATTCCTAGCAGCTTTATTTGTAATAGCCAGAATCTGGAAACAACCTAGATATCCCTCAACCAAAGAATGGATAAAGAAACTGTGGTACATTTACACAATGGAATACTATTCGGTGGTGGTGCACACCTTTAATCCCAGCACTTGGGAGGCAGAGGCAGGAGGGTCTCTGTGAGTTTGAGGCCAGCCTGGTCTACAGAGTGAGTTCCAGGATAGCTAGAGCTATTACATAGAGAAACCCTGTCTTGGAAAACAAACAAACAAACAAATAAACAAAACCCCCCTCAAAACAACAACAACAAAAAAAAAACCCAAGGAAACCTTGAATTTGCAGGCAAATGGATGGAGGTAAGAAAAGATCATCCTGAGTGAGATAACCCAGACCCAGAAAGACACACATAGTATATACTGACTTATAAGTGGATATAGCTCAACATAGAAGTCCTCTGAGAGACTCCACCCATGGGGGATCCAGACAGATTCGGGAACTCATATCCAGACTCTGGGCAATGTGTTGAGAGTTGTACGGAAGAGTTGGGCAATGGAAGCGGTCAGGAGCTCCACAAGGAGACCATCAAGGTTGGCAAATCTGGAACCAGGGGGATCTGCACAAACTGATATACCAGCCAAAGGCATTGTGAGCAGAGAACCTATACCCCTTGCTCAGATGTAGCCAATGGACAGCTCATTCTCCAAGTTGCTGGGATTAGGGGCCGGGGACTGTCCTTGACATGAACTCTCATGCCTGCACTTTGTTCACTGCCCCTTGGCAGGTGGCCTTGTGAGCATACAGAGGAAGGGGAATGCAAGCTATCTGGATGAGACCTGATAGGCTGTGGTCAGATGGTGGGGGAAGGGGGCATCCCCCAGCCCCCATCAGAGGTCTAGGGGAGGTAAGAGGGCAAGGGTAGAAGAGGGAGGGAGGGTGGGAATTGGAAGATAAGAGCAAGGGGATAAAAGTCAGGGTGTAATGTGAATAAATTATAATAAAAAAATTTAAAAATAGGAAGAATACGAAAGAATTTATGGCCCATGTCTTAAAGCTAAACAGCAACTGAGCTGAGAAGTGTCTATCTCCGAAGCCCCAGCATCCTTTCTGACCTCTTCCATCTTTATAAATAAGAGCATTTCTCGTCTTTTCTCGTGAGGCAAATATAGCCAAATCCTGTACCTGCATGTTTTACTTACATATGTGGTTTTATGACCACTCTGTAGAGTTGATTTAACGAATGGAGACACTGATGTGCTGAAGGCAGATCAGCTGGGTCAGGGCTACACAGCAGGGAAGGTCTGATGGGAGCTCAGGCCCTGGGCTACTCTCTAATAGTAGCACTTTCATATTTATGTGAGATCCTCGCATCGCAGTCTAGGAAGTTTACATAATCTAATGTCACTGGTGAGGGTTGAAATAAATTTCTAATCACACTATCAAATATCTTAAGCCTTTTGAAAAGTTGCTTTTGGCTAGATGGTGCCTGGATCGTAAACCTTATCATCTAGCAAAGCACTCAGAGGCTACAAATTTTTAAGGTTTTCATTTCCTGTGGAAAAAAGAAAATGTTCTTAGTTGCACTCTGCTGCTGAATTTGGACCAAGAAGTAAAAGATGCTTTTCTCTGTGAAAAGGGCAGGGCACTTCCATTTGTTTTTCCCGGAGGGGTTGGCTATTTGGTCTAATTTTTGTGACAAGCTGACTAAGGGTCAGAGAATGTCAGGCATGCACAAGGCCTTGTGCAGCAAAAGTTGGGACAGGAAGCAGAAAGGCTGGTATCAGATAGAACCATAAACAGAGAGCAGGCCCAGCAGGGGTCAGGCTGAAGAAAGAGGCATTACAATTTTAAATCTTTCAGAACTAGACTCATAATCTCTACACCAGCTCAAGCCAAAATATGGTTAATGAAGTTGAACCCAACTGGAGGTCAGAAATCTCAGGCAGGGAGGCCAGACCATTGCTTTCTAAGCAAAAAGTGAGGCCAAGCCAGCCTGTGCTCTGTGTTTGTAAGGCTTTTTACTGCTCAGTGGAGGAAAGGAGGCAGGGGATGGATGTGCATTCTCCTAAAGGATTGCTTGTGATTCTGAGAAGTGATTACACCATAAGTTTGAGAGTAAGAGAGAATGCCAAAACTTACCAGTTTTTGCTCACTTCTTAGATTTCTATGTGTTCTAAGATTGGATCGTTTATCTGTGGGCCTACTTGGATTTATTTCTGAGGGAGAAATAATGTGGTCCTAACTCTATCCTTAAGGATCTCAGAGAGTCCTTGTTTTTCCTTCCTTTTCTCCCTCTTTCCCTCTCTCCCTCCTTCCCTCCCATCATCATCATCACCATCACCATCATCATCACCATCACCATCATCATCACCACCATCATCATCACCACCACCATCATCATCACCACCATCATCATCACCACCATCATCATCACCACCATCATCATCACCACCATCATCATCATCATCACCACCATCATCATCACCACCATCATCATCACCACCATCATCATCATCATCACCACCATCATCATCATCACCACATCATCATCACCACCATCATCATCATCATCACCACCACCATCATCATCACCACCACCATCATCACCACCACCATCATCATCACCACCATCATCATCACCACCATCATCATCACCACCACCATCATCACCACCACCATCATCATCACCACCATCATCATTATCATCACCACCATCATCATCACCACCATCATCATCACCACCACCATCATCACCACCATCATCATCACCACCATCATCATCACCACCATCATCATCACCACCACCATCATCATCATCATCATCACCATCATCATCACCACCATCATCATCACCACCATCATCATCACCACCATCATCATCATCACCATCACCATCATCATCACCACCATCATCATCACCACCATCATCATCACCACCATCATCATCACCACCATCATCATCACCACCATCATCATCACCACCATCATCATCATCATCACCACCATCATCATCACCACCATCATCATCACCATCATCATCATCACCATCACCATCATCATCACCACCACCATCATCACCACCATCACCATCACTACCACCATCATCATCACCACCATCATCATCACCACCATCATCATCACCACCATCATCATCACCACCACCATCATCATCATCATCATCATCACCACCATCATCATCACCACCATCATCATCATCATCACCACCACCATCATCACCACCATCATCATCATCATCACCACCATCATCATCACCACCATCATCATCACCACCATCATCATCATCATCACCACCATCATCATCACCACCATCATCATCACCACCATCATCATCATCACCATCACCATCATCATCACCATTATCATCACCACCATCATCATCACCACCATCATCATCACCACCATCATCATCACCACCATCATCATCATCATCATCATCACCATCATCATCACCACCATCATCATCACCACCATCATCATCATCACCATCATCATCACCACCATCATCATCATCACCACCATCATCATCACCACCACCATCATCACCACCACCATCATCATCACCACCATCATCATCACCACCACCATCATCATCACCACCATCATCATCACCACCATCATTATCATTTTACTTTTGGAAGAGCTTCATCATATGTCCCATACACCCCAGGCTGGCCTGATATTTTCAATAGCTCTTCTGCCCCCACATCTAGCTCCTTAATGCTGGGGTTACCGACATCTCCTACCCTGCCTTTATTTCTTTCATTTTTCACAATGCTGGGGTGAGACCCAGGGACTGGCATACCTAAGCCAATGTCCTGTCCTGCTCTACACATTCAGCCCAGTATATGTTCTTTCCTAGAGTTTTCAGCTTTCTCTGCCTCAGAGCTTTGTTGCTGTTAAGGGACACACCAGAAAGTTGGGAATATCTATGTTCCCAAGAGGAACCCTCAGTCAATAGGAAGGCAGGGATAGACAAGTCTTATTCTCTAGTCTCTTAGTGGGAGGGCCCTATGGTTTGATTGTCAAAGAAACTTTCCAAGTTTGGTCCCTCCTGTTTTTTATTGGCGCCTCCGTCTTCCTGTTCTATGTTCTTTGTGTATCTTCCCAGGTTTACCTTCCAAGTCATCTATCCTTTTCTAAGTCCTTATGTTTGGGTCTGCCTTTACAAGCTCAAGTGAAAAATTCTACACTAACAAATCATTGAAGTACATTTGTGTGTGAGAAATATAATATTGAAATCTGCTATATGACAGTACATATGATTGGCAATACTGGATCATGCACTTAAATCTTTTGGAGGATAAATATCATTCTGTGCCCCTGTACTAAAAGAAAATAAGATAAAACAAGTGAACATCCACAAGGGTGGTACAAGGACATTTTTGGTGATGATAGGTATGTTAATTCCTTGATTGGGCTGACAGCCTCACAGGGGTATGCAGATGATCAAGTCTAATTTCTGTATAGCAAGTATACCTCCACATGCCTAATTACATTTTTATAGCAATAACATTTTACTATATATATTGGGACCACTGATTTTTTTTTTATATTTCTTGAGTTTGAAATCATTGGTAGATTGTATTATCATAGATAATTATTCATATAGACTCATTGTTCCACTCAGGATGATCATTTGAGCCAGGTGTGCTGGCACACACCTTTAATCCTAGCACATGGGGAAGCAGAGGCAGGCAGATCTCTGTGAGTTTGAGCCTGGTCTACAAAGTGAGTCCAGGACAGCCAAGACTACACAGGGAAACTCTGTCTCAAAAACAAACAAACAAACCAACAAACCACACAACAACAACAACAAAGGATGACCATTTGACAGGTGATGGTTTTCTGTGACATCTTCCATTTGCCATCCAACAGGAAAGCTGCAGGTGAGGTGGTAAGGATGGTGTTAGATTGGAGTCTGGCACAAAGATGTAGAAATGCAACAAAACCTCAGCTAGATTACAATGAACACATATATGAATAGGAAAGACCGTTCTTCTTGGTATAAATTACTATGAATTGGGAGTAATCTGTTATCAAAACATAACAGGCTATAGTGACCAATAGAGAATACTTGAAAACAACTTAGTCTGTGATTTCCAATGCAGATTAGCCATAAGATTTACAAATGGGATTTTTACACTTATATACCTGAAGCTTGAATTCTTTATTCTGTAGTTTACAGTGGAATAAAGGATTCTGCACTTTAAAAAACCTCACTGAATAGTTTTAATGATCTCACCTTTGAAAACCATCTATATTGGTTATTAAAGGTTAAAGAAGATTGGCAACTTGAAGTTTCTTATCTTACAGCTAATTTCTAAAAAAACATCATTGTGACTAAGGTCAGAATTTGAATTAGTTATGAATTCTTTCTTCCTATTTTAACTGTGTACCTGAATTAGAGGTAATTCTAAGTTAGTATTATCCAAAGTAGTAAAGTTTAATTGTATGTCATAGAGAGGTCATCTAGGTTCACACCTAATCAAAAGTGACAAATGTAGCATGTCTTTAAGGGCATTGAGAGGTTACAAAGGCAGAGATCAGTGGGACTTTAATAATAGAGTCAATTTTTTTTGCATAGAGCAGTAATGTGCTCACTATTCAGATGTTATGAGTCCCCAGGAATAACTATGGTGAAGATCAAGAGTTGAAATTAAGCTAGTTCAAGGGCCATGAGTGAAAATTTCTAGTATCCCAGCTGGCAGCCCTGTGCCATTCACTTTTCTAAGTCACAGTATATGTATATGTTTCCATAATAGAAACTGCCTATTCAACTCAATTTTGACTTTCTACTTTGTACCTACTCTGAGGAAGACATCAATAGAGTCTGCTGTTCCTCTGAATTATTTCAAGAAGAGTAGAGCAGAAGTACATCAGCTCCTTTAGGGAGGCAATCCAAGGTAAAAAATGTGAATAAAAGAAAAGAATACTTTCCATACCGACCCAGGTTCTTCCGTGATCTATGCTTCTAAAGTGTTTTTTGTCTGAAGCTCTCTTGAATAATTGTCATCATTGACCCATGGTCAAGGTCATTGCCAACTATTTCCATGAACTCAGAGACACTTGAGCTGCCATGGTTTACTTCCTCATTGTCCCTCATCTTAGTCTATTGCACCTGGCATCCGAGCCTGTTGCTTTTCTCAAACAAAGTTTTCCAAGGACTTACCCAACTTGGTCAAATTTTTTTTTCTTAAAAGATTTTATAATGATACTAATTTCATGTCCATTATAGTCTCATCATGTATGTTAAAGATGTAATGATAAAAGTTTTTACTTAGTAAGCATTTTCTCCATGCCAAGGACTGACTGTGACCTACAGATATCTACCGAAGTACATAATATTAGCTCCATTTTTCATAAGAAGAAATAAAAGTTTATAGAGGTCCAGTCCTCATCCATGGCCATATAATAATTACATGTGGATATTAGGCTTAATACCATGCTAAATTCTAAACTTGTGGTCATTAGCACTTTTCAAGGTCTTAGGACAATTTCATGGAAATACATTTATCTGGCTTGCATAAAAGATGTAGAGGTAAAAAGTTAAACATTACTTTGTATTCAAACTGTTTGAGCAATGTATGCATGTATGTATGAGTGTGCATGAGTGTCTGATTTTATGTGTGTGTGTGTGTGTGTGTGTTGACTGTGAAGGCTTATGGCTGATTTTGGATTTCTTCTTTGATCCTGGTCCACCTTATAGACATTCAGGCTGGTATTTCAGCTACTCGTGCTAGCCATCTTGTTCCAGAGAGTCTCTGTCTGTGCCTTCTGTGGTGGGATCACATAGAGGGCACTATGATTACCTGGACTTTATATAGATTCTAGGTATGAGACCTCCAGCACAAGGCAAGTGTTTTTATCTGATGAGCTATCTCTCTAGCCTCTTTGATAACATTTCTTCAATAGCAGTTGAACCACAGTGGATTGATGAAGGTAGATTGTATTTATTAACAGAAATGAGTGTTTCTAATCTGTAGGAGGTGGAAGTAGATCAAGAAATTCCAGACCTAGCTGATGAGCAGGATATTCTCCACCATTGAGTGGAAAGTAAGATCTGACTCTCACACGAAATCTGGTGCCCCTTTTCTGACCACGTTCCCTGGATGGGGAGGCCTGGTGGCACTCAGAGGAAGGATAGCAAGTTACCAAGAAGAGACTCGATACTCTAAGAGCATATATAGGGGGAGGAGGTCTCCCTCAATCACAGACAGGGGAGGAGAGAAGGGGGGAAGTGGGATGGAGGGAGGAATAGGAAGATACAAGAGAAGGGCTAACAATTGAGATGTAATATGAATAAATTAATAAAAATGATGAAAAAAAAGAAATTGGAGGAAGGAAAAAATACCCCCCCTTTTTTTTCTGAACTAAGACATGCATGTTCTCCTGTCCTGTTCTTAACTCTTTAGACTTGGTCTGGTAATTAATTACCAACTGTATTTTGGTTCTTTGACATGCAGATAGCAGTTAGTGTTAGCCAATTCCAGCAGTAAGTCTTCCCTATCTATCTATCTATCTATCTATCATATATCTAATATCTATCTATATACCACCAAATTTTTTTCTTTGGAGAACCTCTATTAATGTGGATTTTGGTACTGAGTCTGGTTATAAAGGAACAGCATTTTTAATAAGTTTTCTGAGTCAATCCAAGAATTTCTGAAATTAGCTTCTAATATGCACATATCTTTCCAGTTCTAAAGATAATTCTTGGCATGAACTCTTTGTAGTAAATACCCAAAGCATTTGCATTATTTACCCCTGGTGAACTACTTATGAGAAGAAAGGAACTAAGTGATTTAATATACATACACTTTCAATTTTTTTTGAAAAACTAAAAAATGCATAAGTGGTTTATTGTTTCTAATGTACTAGATAAAATGTTGAAACAAATGGAACAATAAAAAGATTTTAACTCCAGTATGAAATGGCACATAAATGACACATAAATGACCCCAGAGCTTATAAGTATTCCCAGAAAGACAGTCTTGTCTATTACAGATAAATAGCTGAAATTGGTGAAAATTAAATACAAAATTTCAGTTTGCAATCAGTAGGGTTATGGCACAAGTTGAATCCTTAGCCTTGCACTTGTCTGTTGGCAAACTGAGGTCATTGACTTGGAAAGACCTTGATGAAGATGGGAACACTGACCTAAATTCTCATTAGTCTTTGCAGCGGAAGCCTTCTCGTTCCCAGTGAAAGAGACTTCACTACCAGTGAAACTTGGTCTACCCTCAGCAAGAATAACTTCCTAAATACTTGTGGAAGAAGTCTGTCCATTTTAAGGGACAGTAGTATCTCAATATTGATCTCTCTTTCCATAGTGGTAGTGACCACCTTCCCTATAATAGGGTGATCTCTCTACTTGAACTAGAGGATTTATCCTGCATTGCCTGAGAAAGTTATATAGACCCAACTTGATGTACTTGCTCTTTAAGTCAATGCTAATTCTCCTGAAGGCTCACCCTATCTGCATGGAGATCTACCACAGGGTTCAGTTTTCAGCAAGCCCTCTAGATGAAGTACAAAGCATGACACATGATCAAAATATCACATTGCAAAACAGTTGCACACCTTTTCTAATTTATGTAAGAGAAATCAGGGCAATGTGTTGGAATGGACATGAGAGGTGGGAAAATTGGAGAAGGCGCAGTGTATTGATAGGGCATCATTGAACAAAGATTCTGCATTATAATTAGGAAGGTGTGCAATGTCCCCTGAAGGTTCATGCCTTTGGACACTTACTTGTTCTCTAGCTGATGGCGTTACCTTGAAAGGTTGCAGAAACTTTAACAAATAAAAGGTCACTGGAGCCAGGGGGTGATGTGAGGCACACCTTGGGGTTTTATAGTCCAGCTCTATTTCTTGCCTTTGTCTGTCTTTGATCATAGACACAGTGTAGCCTGCTGCCTGACACGTCTGCTGACACATCTTCTCCCTTTAAGTTACTTTTGTCAGGTATTTGTCACAGTGATGAGAAATGTAGAGACTATAGGAGGGTTCTAACAGTTTGGTTGGTTGATGGAAACATGCATCAAAAATTACTCACTGTGAGCACATTGGAAGACCTGACCATATTGGTTATATGTAGAGCAGTGGTTCTTAACCTTCCTAATTGCGTGACCTTTTAATACAGTTCCTAATGGAAAGAGATGGAGAACATTACCAAGTATTTTGGCATTATAGATGGGAGGTAGTCCAAATAGAAATTGTCAGAATCAGATGGAATGGGATGGAGACTGGGATTAATGGAGGATAGTTTAGGAGGTAATATCTGTTTGCCCTGGGTAAAGGCTTATGCTAAAATATAGTAGGTGTCTGTTTTTCCATTGATTGCTAGTGGGTTAGAAAATACAGCTGTAATAATAATTAGCATAATAATAAATATTTATTAGACTCTACTTCTAAATTAACTACAACATGACCCCAACCATAAAATTCTTCTATTGCTATTTCATAACTTTAATTTTGTTACTGTGATGAATCATAATGTGAATATCCGTGTTTTTCCATGGTCTTAGGCACCCTCTGTGAAAGGCTCACTTGTATCCTAAAGGGGTCACAAACCACAGGTTGAGAACCACTGATGCAGAAGAAGGGATTAAAGGGCATGGGGGATTGGAAGTTTACGGCAAAATTTCCCCAAATTATGAGTATCCAGAAGATACTCTGTTTACCTTGAGAAATAACTTACACAGGGAGCTTGAGTTGCCTTTAGAGGTCAATAACCACTATGCTGGTTTTTTGTTGTTTTTGTTTTTTGTTGTTTTTGTTTGTTTGTTTGTCTTACAGTGAAAAATACAGCTGATCAGATAAACTGTAGGGGCAGTGTATAAGTGAGTAGATCTGGGTAACAGTGACCAAGTGACAGCACTGCACTGAAAAGCAAGGTAGGGGTGGTTTACTTGGCAGGCATCAGCATCAATATAGTATTCAGAACAGCCCAAGTCTCATACACTTGTGCTGCTAGTTAGCTCTTCAGAACCCTATAAATGAAACAGAGAGAAAAAGGCAAGAGCTTCATACTCAAGCTGTATAAATAGAAAATTTCTAGGTCAACTGTAAAAATTCTAAGTTGAAATGTAAAAATAGAAAAAGTCCTTCCTGGCTTACAGAGCTGGGGCCACTGTAGTGAAAGGTTGTGTCCATTTGAGGGGGGGGGGACACCCGTAAAAAGATGTGTCTTTATAATTCTAGTTCTTCTTAGCATAGCAATTATATATCTGAGGAAAGGGAAAAAAGGCATACTTGAGGGCTATTAAACAATGTTCCTGAAGAGGTATTGATGTGCAGCTATTGTTGTGGCATCTGGAATAAGGATCTTTGAGGATCTGGTAACAAAGAAGATTTTAGCTCAGATCTGTCTTTGCTAGGGCCCTACCCCAGGGCTGTCTATCTACTCCACAATGCAAATTAAATATTCGGCAACCAGTGGACTCTTCATTTGCTTCTACTCTTAAGGATTGTTAACGCATTCGAGATTTTGTTTATGTGGGACAAAACTGGAACGATAAAAGTTGCATATCTTCACATTCCTACAACTTTATTTAGTGTCTGCTTTGAAGATGTATAGATCCTTATGCTGTACTCAGATCACGAGACCTCAAAAAAAAAAAAAAAAAACCACCAGGACTTGATACCCATGCAATATACATAAGGACCTTTAATTGACTCAGAGCCGGGCTTTGACCGACACCAACACAGTGATAGCCAGGAAGAGCCCTGATCTCTGGGTTGAGGGTAAATTTGTAGGCTCCTATTCCTCCCAGCGCCCCAAAACAGGGGAGTTCCAGCTGGCAAGCATCTATTGGTTGAGTACCATAAAGAGGTCAATGTCTAAAGTGACAAGCTGCAGGAAAAGCCTCCAAGCCCACTCATGGCTTAGCTTTCTTTGTTCACTGCCTTGTCCAGAGAACTGTCTGGTTTCTTATTAACCCTATCTCCTGTGGGCAGGAAGCAATGTGGCCATAAAACTGGGTCTCTTATCAACTCTGTCTCCGGTCGGACCCTTTGGGTCAGTCAATAGGCAACACTATCTCTAGTGGGGCTTCTCTTTGCAGTTGGCCAGATTATCTCCTGTAGGCCTATTTCTTAACCTTTGCCCCAGTTACCCTGAAATCCAATTTTAGTTCTTCTGGTATCTTACTTATCACATCAGTCTAGGACTTTATTATGCCACTGTCTTTTATAACACTGCAGTGAAACTAGCATGAAGTATAGTGTCGTAAGTAAGAAAAACCAGCAAGTTCCTTTAAAAAAAATTTATTTTTTTCTTATGTGTGTATGTGGTGGTGGTGGTGGGGGTGGTGTGTGTGTGTGTGTGTGTGTGTGTGTGTGTGTGTGTGTGTGTGTCTGTCTGTCTGTCTGTCTGTCCATCTATCTCAGAGGTCAGATACTTTAGATCTCCTGAAGCTGGGATGTAGGCAGTGTGAGCCACCTGAAGTGTATGCTGGGAAACAGAATCCGCAAAAGCAATGTGTTCTCTGAACCACTGAAACATCTGTCCAGCCCTCAAAACCTGGCAAGTTCATGAAGAAACTAGATGAGAGTGGATAAAAGACACACAGTTTTAGAGAAATTCCTTTTTTATTGAGTGTTGAACAAGACTGTAGTTTTGGAACTGGCCTGATCATTCTGTGAGGCTAATTTATACTGCTTCCTGAACACTCATATATTTACTTTACTTGGCATTGAACATAGATAGATATTTCTGTGTTTGTTCATCTTTTATCATTAACCACCCAATTAACTTTATTGCCATTGATGGCTTTCAAATGCTCCAAGCCAAGGCTATTGAGTTCTTATTTTGTTTTGTCAGATTCTCTTGCCCATTTATGACTGCTTCCCACCAGCCCATCTGGCATGGGTGACATGTTCCTGCTGTGAGTTTTCTCTCTCTTTCTCACAATGGACATTTTCCTATTTTTATTAGCACTGTTAAAAATTTCTCAGATTGATTTTTTTTTTACCATGGGCCATGTCATGTTTAGACATACATGTTCTACACACATATGTGATACATATGTATACACACACACATAAATAACAGTATAATAGAACACATATTAGTGTTTTCTAACTTCATGGAATATCTTGGTAAAATCGTTTTTATTTTCCAGTTGCCAAGGAAGTTAATAACACAAATAAGTGCTGTATGTAAAGTGATTAAAATACAATTATAGCTCACGAGGAGATGAAAGCCGATATCAGTTCTATAATTATTTGGTTCCGTGTGTCTTGTTTTCACTCAGGAGGCAAGGCCTTTGATATTTAACCTTTTTAGAGATTAATCTGGGACTAAAGGAAGCTTATTTCATAGTCAACTTGGAACATTGTGTAACATTTTAAGACATTTGTACACAGATATTGACATTAAATAATTGCTAAATATCTAAGTGTCCTCTCAAACACAGATACACATCTGTAGATCAAGTTCTTTAACCTGCAAATCAATCCTATTTATATATAACTAACTTTTTTTGGTGCTCATATGTTTTTACAACTTTTAAAATTATTTTTATTTAATTATATACTTTTTAATTCTTCCCCCTTTTATTACTATTTTTCCTTTTTTAAATATACATTTATCTCATTACAAATAAATACAATAAACTACACACAGCAAGAAGAACCACAAAACGATCAGGAATTATAAAAAAACATTCACAATGTTTTGGCTATTTCGATTTGGCAAACTTGAAGAAAATATATACTTTTAAACTAGTTCTTTGAGGATTTCCTACAATGTATATTAATGCTATTCAACCCTCTCCCCCAACTCTGCATGAATCCACTCCTCCTTCCCTGCTCATCCAAATTCATGTCTTTAAAAAAACCGTGAGGTATGGTCTATAAACTCTCAAATATGTCACCTTTCGCTGGAACATGGCCAGCCTTTCAGAGGTCACATACTTTTAAAATGCTGACCCTCTTTTTCCCAGAAGCTGTCAATTGACAATAGCTCCTCAGCATGGGTGTGAATTCAGGCCCACTTCACTTCTCCATGCTGGGGTTTTTGTCTGGCTTGAGCATGCCAAGCCTTGCTCATGCTGCCACAACTGCTCTATGTTGGTAAGTGCAACTGGCTTGTTGTGTTTGGAAGACACTGTTTTCTTGTAGTCATCCACCATCTCTGCCTCTTACAGCCTTTCTTTCCTTCGCTTCTACATAATCTCTGAGTTTGGAAGGAGAGATGACGTACCATTTAGGGCTCAGTATTACGGAGTCTGTTATTCTCTACATCCTGACTGGTTGTGAGTTTTTGTGTTAATTCCATTTTCTGAAGAAAGATGATAATGACTGAGAGATACACTAATATATGTTTGTAACAATAAGTCAATAGGATTTAGCGTAATACTTATGTCTATTTAGAAAAAAAAGATAATATGTTTTTCTGCTAGGGGCTACAATATATCTAGACACAAGTTCTCGGTTCTAGTAACAATGTTGGGTGTGTTTTCATCTTGTAGAGTAGACTTTAAATTCAAACATAAAATAATGGGTCATTATTGCACTAATACGCACGAATTGCCAGGCAAGTCATTACTGTGGCTCTCAGAGTTCACAACTGTGCTATACTGATGATTGTCTTTCTTCTCAAGTAGTATGTACAATACCTTCAAATGCTATGGAAGCTAGCCAATGGGAATGAAGTGTCTAGTTCAGACTAGCTTGATTTGTCCATGTTCTGTGACCAAAATATGTGGCATCTTCAGGAACATGGTCTCACCATCAAGTTCTGGAGGATACCCATGAGCATGGATAATATCATATTCATAGGCCTATTGGACCTCACTAGATAATAATGTCAAATTTATTCTAGTAATTTTTAAAAATTTTGTTAGCTTGTCTAATAGGGAACCCAGACCCCCCAAAACAAATAACATCTTTTATTTCCTATGTAGATGTATCTTTGAATCTTCAGATATGTGTGTTTTATTTGGAATATTTATAGAAGTCAAGATATTAGTAAGAATGTATTTCTCCTTATGGAGAAATACATTCAAGGGAGGTGAGGTAGAACATTGTGATACAAAAAGTTTAAAGTGTATCCGTAGACTGGAAGATTAAATCAGAATAAGGGATTGAAGGGAAGGGTAGAACAAGGAATATAGCGAGGCATAAGTAATACCAAAGACTGCTTTAAAAAGTCATGGGAAACTAGTGTAGAAGCATTCAAAATATATACATACACATATATTAAAATAACTAAAATGGGAACAGTGGTCAACCACATCCCATACCCTGTGCCCCATTTCATGCCCCACAGCTCTGCCTGCTTTCTGGGAAGCCTGCTGGTAACAGAGACATCCAGCAAGCACCTCCTCCCTCTGTAAGGCGCTGTCAAGAGGACAGAATGACAGCCTGCAGAATGGAAAAAAGAGATTTACCAACCCTACATCTGACAAAGGACTGATATCCAAAATACATAAATAACTCAAGAATCTAGACAACAACAAACTAAAAAAACCCAATTAAAATTGGGGAATAGATCTAAACAGGGAACTCTCAACAGAGGAATCTTGATGATTGAAAAGCACTTAAAGAATGTTCAACATCCTTAACCATGAGGGAAATGCAAATCAAAACAACTAAGAGATTCCATCTTATACCTGTCAGAATGGCCAGTATAAAAACACAAGTGACAGCACATGTTGGTGAGGATGTGGAGCAAGGGGGAACATTGTTCCATTGTTGCTGAGAGTGCAAACTTGTACAACCACTTGTAAATCAATTTGACAGTTTCTCAGAAAATTGGGAATAGTTCTATCTCAAGGCCCAGCTATACCACTCCTGGGCATATACCCAAAAGATGCTCTACCATACAACAAGGACATTTGTTCAACTATGTTCATAGCAGCTTTATTCATAATAGCCAGAATCTGGAAACAACCTAGATGTCCCTCAACTGAAGAATGGATAAAGAAACAATGGAATACTATTCAGCTATTAAAAGCAAGAAAATCTTGAAACTTGCAGGAAAATGGATGGAACTAGAAAAGATCATCCTGAGTGAGGTAATCCAGACCCAGAAAGTTAAATACGGTATGCACTCACTTATGAGTGGATAATAGCCAGAAAGTACAAGATAAACATGCTACAATCCATGGACCCAAAGAAGCTAAATAACAAGGAGAGCCCACTTGAGTCTCTCTGGGAAAGGGAAATAGAATATACATAGGTGAGGTTGGATGAATTGGGGGAGAGGGTGAGGAGAGGAGCAGGAGGCATCAAGTGGTGGGAGGAAAAAGGAAGTACAAGGAGAGAGAACTGGAACTGATGAAGGTTATCTTTGAGATGAGGTAAAAACCTAGGACAATGGAAACTCCCAGTAATTTATGTTGGTGACATAAGACTCCTAGGATATGGAGGATATGGAGCCTGAAACAGCCATCTCCTATAACCAGAAAGGGCTTCCAATGGAGGGACTGGCGCACCAATGCAACCACAAAACATTCGACCCACAATTTGTCCTGCCAACAAGATAATGTAGGGCTAAAGATGGAGGAGAAATTGAGGAAATGGCTAACCAATGACTGGCTCCACTTGTGACCCATGTCATGAGAGGGAATCTACCCTTGACACCATTAATGATAATCTGCTATACTTCCAGACAGGTGCCTAGAATACCTATCATCTCAGAGGCTTCTCCCAGCCACTGATGTAAACAGATGCAGAGACCCACAGACAAACATTGGGCAGAGTTCGGGGAATTCCATGGAAGAGGGAAAGGATTGAAGGAGCTAAATTGGTCAAGGACACCCAAAGAAAACATACACAACCTGGCCACATAGGGGTCCACGGAGACTGAATCACCAGACAGAACATACATGGGATGGACCTAGGCCCTCTGCACCTTTGTAACAGCTGTACAGCTTGGTCTACATGTGAGACTCCTAACACCAGGAGCAAGGGCTGTCTCTGTTACCTGACTTTGGATCCCTTTCCCTTAATTGGACTGCCTTGTCTAGCTTCAATAGGAAAAGATGTGCCAATCCTACTACAACTTGATATGCCAAGAGGGGCTGTTATCCATGGGAGGCTTCTTCTCAGAGCATCTTCTGAGGAGAAAGGGAAGACAGGCAAATGGTGGGGAGAGGAGCTAAGAGGGAGGACTGGGAGGAGAGGATGGAGGTAAAGCTGTGATCAGGATGTAAAATAAATAAGTTAATTTAAAAAATCCTAATAAATAAGTTAACTAATAAAAACATGGGTGCAATGGCTATGTGTCATTGCTTTGGACCCCTTGGAGCTAGTTGCAGGTGGTTGTGAGCTTTCCAACATGAGTCCTGGCAAATGACCTCAGGTCCTCTGCAAGCGTGACATGCACTATTGAACCATCTTTCCAGATCCCAGTAAGGTACTCTTTGAATACGTTTTTAGTACCTCTCCCTAGCCTTTGCGGAGGTATTAACTCACCCCACTACCTGGCACTTAATAAGCTGCTTTGCTTACCCTTCAGGAAAGTTACCTTTGCACCTCTGTTCTTTATGGGACACTCTGAGCTCTTTGGGTATTGGGATTCATTACTTGTGTGATGTTTCAGCTCTGTGCCAAAGATTCTCCTATAGAATCTTGAAGAGCCTTTGCAGAAAAGAGTGTAGGCAGCACATCAGTGATTCTTCCACTTTTTCCATTCTTCATATCCTTTCTAGACTTTGCTCAAGTCTCTCCTTCTCAAGAAGGACTGTGGTTACCACTTTCTCGTAACACCACCTCACTCATACTGCCATCACAAGATACTCCCTACACTGGAAAAGCATGGCTTGATTGTCTCTACATAAAGATTCATTTCTTTATGTTGGGGACCTGGTACTGTGTCCAATATAGCCAAAGTTGTGATCCCATGGTGCGAAAACACCACTGCTAGGTGGGAAGTTACCGAAAGTCATGAATAACCCATGTCTGCAGAAAGTTCTGGGAACCCAAGGGAGAAGCTCTGCCTGAGCTGGTATCAAGGTGGCAGAAGGAAGTTGAACAGATTTTTCAGTGAACTAGGGACAACAGAGTGGCAGAATCCTCCTAATACCGCAGAAATACTTACATGGCTAAGTCCACAAAAGCAAAAGCTGTTGCTAAAATAGATGAGCCAAATTTTATAGTTTAAGAACATTCTGGTGTACAAGGAAGGATAATAATAGTGTGAGGGCAACAAAACAGGGCAAATGGAGAGTGAATATAATCAAAATATATTATGTTTATGTATAGAAAAAAATCCTAATGAAACCCCTATTATTTTGTATGATTTGTATATGCAAATAAAGGATTGAAAAATATCCCAGTGAGGGTAATAGATATTGCCTGACAACACAGCTATACATAATCTAATGGTGTTTCAGTCAGTGAGCTTGATATACCCATGTGATTATGGTCACTTAGTGAGGTTGTAGCCATATTAGTGTGTATATGTACATATGAAAGGTCACACAATGACAACATCGTTTAATGTCCTACTTCTCTGAATGTGTCCCTTTTGTTAAGCAATGCATGCCAGTGTTTCATCAAACATTCTACTCACAATATATAAATTCTAATTAGCCACCACGTGAGTAGAGAATGAAAATATTTTTCCTTTAATTTTGGATGGATTGGAGGCAGAAAAGTGTTTTGTTTTTTCTTGAAGACCTGGCAGAGAAAAAGGATACTTTGAACACTTGAATCTCAGGCTTATTGAGGGGCCCAAGTTCCACTTTATGGAATAAAATCTGGGATTTGCTTTTCAGATATTATAATAATTTTCAGCTTTCTTTAACATTATTGAATGAGTGTAAATGACTGGAAAATGATTTGTCAGGAACTGGTATGATAATTAGGGCACAGAAAGTGGCCTGTAAATATTAGAGATTTACCAGGAGCCACCATCTGTGATTGTTTCTTTCCTCCAACAAGCAATGCCAGCCTTTCCTTTACATTCTCCCATCCCTTTCCTTATCTGAGTCCATCTTAAGTCTGTATTTGGAACAGATCCTTTGGAAGATCAACACTTTTGGCATCTTTCCTCTCCTCTTTTGGTTGCCTCTGAACAGGAGTTCTTATTCTTAGAATCTGGGGAAATTTGTGGACGTAGCTGGGATGAATATAGGAATATTTCTAGTAATATTGTTTACAGTCTGGCAACAAAGAGAGATCATTAAAACTAAATTTAATGTGACAATTTTCTGAGAGGAAGGCATATGCTTCTTTTCACTTTAGATAGGCATATACCTAAGGCAGGTGTCTCCTCGATCTCCTTGCCTCAGGCAAATTCCTTGATTCAATTTTTATCTTTCAAAAAAAAAATGGTGTGTCTGCAGAGCAGGGTGAGGGTTGGGATCCCAAACAACACATGGTGATATTGGAATGTTAAAAATATATACCTCAGACAGCAGTTTGACATTTGAAGAGACTTATAAAGATATCGAGAAAGTGGTAGAAATCGATTTAGATATTCTTTATCTGCTCTGCAGTAAAAAATTGCTCATAATATTTCAAAAAATCTTTTAAAACAAGAAGTTTGTTATTAGGGAAGATAAAATACATCATTAATTCATGAAAAAAAAGCAAGAACAAAATAAAAAGCCCCAAACACCCTCAACCAACACACACACACACACACACACACACACACACACCTCTAAGCAACATAGACGCTGAGGTACTTGTGACTTGTGTTTAAAGAATAAATATACATATCTAGTTTTGTCTTATAGATCTTGTGAATGAAAGTGTGATTTTTTTTTCATTTTTAGGTCTCATGTAGATTGCATGAACACTGGTAGGTAAAATTCTGAAACAGTTCTGTGCATTACAATATTCTAGTTGTATATGACCCAGGGCTGTGATTTCGAGATTTTATACTCACAAAACTGTTTCCATTTGGGTGTCATTGGAAACAGGCTTGCAGACAGCTCTCTGTGCAATATAATTTATTTGAGGAATTCAGGAAGTACCAGTGAGGGTCTATAGAGAAGCTCAGCAGAGAAGGGAAGGCAGCAAGTAGAAACTAACACGACAGGTATTACAAATAACTATTGACATGTAATCCCAGACATAAATCTGGAAAAGATATGGAATATATCAATTTGGAGACAAGGAAGGTCTATATCTATATATTTATATGTATTTATGTATTCTATCATCTATCTATCTATCTATCTATCTATCTATCTATCTATCTATCTATCTATGTATCTATCTACCTACCTGCCATTTATTTACTGCTGTATTGTCTGTCTAAGTGTTAGTCCCCTTTTTATTGGTCTTTGCTAGAGATCTGCACTAGAGGGCATAGTTCCAAGAACTTGTGACCTCTATTTTCTCAGGCAGAGCAGGCTTTCAGTAACTTTAGAGAGAAGCTTTCAGCAGCTAGGCCCACAGAGCTAAGGGAGTTGAAGGCAGAGCACTGGTGTTGGCTCTGCTTTTTAACAATTAAACTTTATTATACAACCCAACTAGCTTACACAAGAAGGAAAAAAGGTTAAAGGGACAAAAGAGTGAACCTTCCGGTATCCATTCCATGGGATGGGTCCTTAGGTGTCTCTCTGGCCCGCGTGCTGGTCCAGCCTGTTCAATGGTCCACACACGCCCAAGCCTGGGCTGAACCTGTTGTTCTCTCCTCCCCACCTGCCTGAGTCACATGGGAAGGGCGGTCTCCTTCTCCCCTTGAGGGTCAATTAGAACAACAATAGCCCAGTTGGGGTTCCCAGGTCTGCTTCCTGAATTCCAGGCCCAGGACGGCTCCACTCAGTCTGTCACAAGGTATTCATGGGGTGCCAAGACTGATCCCACCTGTGACAAAGCTTAATCTTTCCCACACACTGGTGAAGGCTGGTACCCCTGAGGGACTTGCTCTATGTCCACTACAATACTCACTTGATTTCTGTGAGGATGTTTCTGTCTGAACCACAAAAAGTGTAAGATTTTAACAGTTTACATTATAAAAAACAAATACATTTGAAGTGTACTTTAATTCAAAACATATTTGTAGCTAGAAATATGTGTTAAAATTACTTCCCAGTTGAAAGCCTTAACTTTTTCCCCTATAGTCCAAGAGTGCTTTAAGTAAAAAAGAATGTCAGTGGAACTTTTTTTAAAAAACAAGCTAATAAGGGTTTTGAATGTTAGTTTATATGGGGGCTATTTGCAGGAACTAGTGGGCCACTAAGGGGACCGGAATGAGGAAAGAGGAGCTAGGATGTGGTAATAGTCTTCTACTGCTGTGTGTTGACATACTTAGCTATGCAGTTGCTGCTGTCTTCTTAGCTCATCAAATATATTTTCAGAGCTATCCAATAAGGGGCGGGGAACCGGGAGCATCATCTGTCCCTCAGGGTCGGTGGTAGCACCAGGGGCAGTGATGTGTGCTAAGATGGTATCCGCATGATGATGATGAGGTTCAGAAAAGCCGGGATTAGAGTGATGGTCAAGGACTAGATAACCTGGGGCCCTGTCCATGCTGTATTTGGAGAAGTTGGCAGAAGCTTCACAGGATGGGTTATTGTGTTGTGGTTGAAGTGTGGTGCAAGCTGTGCATAGCTGTGTACACAGGAGCAGCTTCAGAACAGAGAAGGGCTAGCGCTAGAGTGATGTGAGGGGTAATTTTCACCCCATTCTTTTGCCAGGATCCTCTAACATCCAGAAGCCTTTTGATAATACCCTTTCTCTCCTGAATAAATAAAAAAGAAAGGAAAGATTTTAAAACACACCTTTCCTTTCACATTTGGTTAGTAATTTTTATTTCATTATGTAAATGTATGTTGTTAGTCCTTCAAAATTATTTATTATGAGAATAGTGCTCATTGGGACCATCTAAGATCTGCTAATTAGGTCAACATATAAAAAGTATTTTTTCTTTCTAAATGGAAAAAATCATTAACATTATGGAAACAAATATTTTATAAGACCAAAGAGAAAGTCTAGCTACTTATAAGTACTGTGGTCTTCAGGTTCAGTGAATCTTCATTGTAGGCCACACCCTTTCTGCCATGTTGAGCCTGGAGCCCTGTTTTACCAGCATCCACATAAAGAATTGAAATGATGATGAGGAGTTGATCTCAGCTCAGCAGGCAGCTCAAGTTCCCACCAACCACAGACCTGGGAATACGGAGAATGGTTTAGGCTGGTTGTAGTTGAGGGCACTGACATAAAGCAGCCAATAGGACATCAGCTACTTCCTGTCTGTCCCAGCAGAGCTGTCTGCAGAATGGGTCAGTGTGGCATAGGGGTCATCGAAAGTTCTGGAAAGCTGTTGAAAGGACATTTCCTTTTATTATACAGAGAAGAAAAAGTGCATCTAAATCAGTGGTTCTCAACCTTCCTAATGTTGTGGCACCTTAATACAGTTCTTCATGTTGTGGTGACCACCCACCATATACTTATTTTTGTTGCTACTTCATAATTGTAATGTTGTTACTGTTATAAGCCATAAGTAGCTGATTTGCTGATGGTCTTAGGTGAGTCTTGTGAAAGGTTGTTCATCTCCCCCAAGGGGTCATGACCCATAAGTTGAGAATGACTGATCCAAATAAACATGTAGCTATTTAATTTAAAGTATTTAGTTTGTTGGTTTAAATACATTATGTCTCTCATTATGCCAATGACAGCAGCGTTTTCAAATCAGGATTCAAGAAAGCTTTTCAACTTTTGTGGTTTGGAATAAGATGCTCTTGCTGTTTTATTAGTCATTCTCCACAGTTTTCACTCCTGCATCTTAATGAAGAGAATCATAGACTGTTGCCTGACCGTGACTGCTTCAAGTCAGGAGACATAGGAAACTGTCATTCACAAAGTAGACAGGATAATAGCATCAATAGTTTAGTACATGCAGTGAGATCTGAGCAGTACCTGGGCATGGGAAGGTCTCCAAAAATGTATGTTGTCAGTACATTTGTGTGTGTGTGTGTGTGTGTGTGTGTGTGCATGTATGTGTGTGTGTTGTGTATATTATACACATGTGAATGTTCCAGTGCCCATGTTCCTGTGTGTATGCAGAGGATAGAGCAGGATATTGAATATGTTCCTTTATCACTTTACCTTTCCTCCTTTGAGACACTCACTAAAGAGAGAGGAAGCTTACCATTTTATTTTTCAGCTAGAAGCTCTGGGCACTCAAAGTCACACCAGGATTTTTAATGTGATTTCAAGCTCAGGCCCTCCTACTTGCAGAGCAAGCCCTCTCACCCACTAAGCCATATTCCCTGTCCCAATTGTTGTGTTTATGTGCCATAACCTGCTTGGGTTACCGAATGCTTATCTAAATCTATGAGGTAAAACCAGCCAAACAATCATAGGTTAACTAAAGATGCTATTAGCAGAACTACAGATTTTTTTTTTCATTTTTTACATTTATTTATCTATTATTTAGTGTGTGTGTGTCTGTGTTTGTGTGTGTGTGTGTGTGTGTGTGTGTGTGTGTGTGTGTGTGTGTCCCATTCTGAGATATTTTGCTCTTCCTGGAATTCATGGTGACTTAAGAGGAAATATTAAGGACCATAGCTTAACTTTTTTTGCTTTTAGCTGACGGACAGAACCAAAATGAAGTCAGAGATGCCAGACTTTCATCTGATTTTAGTTACCTTGTAGGTCCAAGTGAAGATTCAGTGCTCTTCAAAATGAACAGTTCTGATACCAGTTGCACAAAGAACAGCAAATACAAAGGCCTAGAAGTGTGTAGGGATGCCTTTAAGAATGACAGTGTCTTTCTCTGGGAGCTAGGGTACTGGACACTTGATGGCCACCAACTCTGTCCCAAACCTGGTAACCTTTATGTTCTTGTCTTACCTATTAAAGAATGAAATTCATTAGAGTGAAAGTAGGAGAGAAGGAGGAATGGGAGGATACAAGTGATGAGATAACAATTGAGTTGTAATCTGAATAAATTAATAAAATTAAAATAAAAAAGAATGAAATTCATATACTACCAAAGGTGAGTTTCAAGGAAGTTTATTAAAGATTCTTAGGTGGGAACTTAGGTATATATGTCAGTAAAGGATGGAGGAACTATAAGTGTTTACCCATCATCTGTTCCACAGGGGGCAGATGTAGCATAAGAGGAAGTGCTCTATTCTCCTAAGGTTGTGTCTGCATGACAAGAAAAGCCTGGATTAGAGCAATGAGCAAGGACAGGCTAACCTGGGGCCCTGTCAACATTGCATTTGGGGAAATTAGCAGTAGTTTCACAACACAGGTTACCGTGTTGTGATTGAAGTGTGGTACAAGTTGTGAATAGTTGTACACACACACATGTATATGCACATCTATCTATCTATCTATCTATCTATCTATCTATCTATCTATCATCTATCATCTATCTGTCTATTATCATCTATCTATCTATCTATCTATCTATCTATCTATCATCTATCTATCTATTATCATCTATCTATCTATCTATCTATTATCTATTATCTATTAAGAGAATGAATGAGAATGAGCAGATCTGCTGTAAAGCAGAAGAGGTCCCAGGAAATAGGGAAACATGGACAAGTTAGTCAGGGGGATGCATGGAGGACAAAGAGTGAAGTATGTGTAGGGGGATGAGCAGCTCAGTCCAGTTGGCTCAACCAGGTGTTCAGATGCCTTCTTTCAGTTTTAGTCCTGTAGGCACATACAGTATTTAGTCAGAGGGACTCATTTAAGAAATAATGGAGAGTCCCACTATGGCACCAGCCGAGGACAATACAGGCTGTAAACTTCAAACCCCTACCCAGATCTAGCCAATGGACAGGACATTCTCCACAGTTGAGTGGAGAGTGGGGTATGACTTTCACACGTACTCTGGTGCCTCATATTTGACCATGTCCCCTGGAGGGGGAGACCTGGTGGCACTCAGAGGAAGGACAGCAGGCTACCAAGAAGAGACTTGATACCCTAGGAGCATATACAGGGGGAGGAAATTCCCCTCAGGCACAGTCATAGGGGAGGGGAGTAAGGGGAAAATGGGAGGGAGAGAGGAATGGGAGGATACGAGGGAGGGGATAACCATTGAGATGTAATATGAATAAATTAATAAAATAAAATAAAAAAATAATGGGGAATGAGGAAACAAAACTCTCTTCTAGCATCTCTTGACTTTAAATAAGAATATTTTTTGGACTGCTACTCTGAGGTATTTTCTCTGTCCAGACTAGTTTCTACCCCTCTGCTTTCCTTAGTAGAAAAGGTTTGGATAATTGTAAATGGGAGAAAGTTGTCTGAGAACTGTAACAAAATAAGACTGAAGTACACAGATGCATGGTCAGGAACCAGGGTTTATTCTGCAGAAATTGGACAAGATTAAAGGGACTCAAGCAATGTGTAATATAATCTGAGTTTCATTTAAACACATCTGGCTCTTTAAAAACTTTAAAAAAGATTTAGTTTTGTGTGCATATGTGTGCACATATGTGCATACTGTGGCATATGTGTGGAGGTCAGAAGATAATTTATAGGAGTTCGTTCTCTCCTTTGATCATGTGAGTCCTGGGGATGGAACTCAGGCCATCAAGCTTGGTGACAAATGCTTTTGCTCAGTCAGCCACCTCACTGGCCCCCATCTGGCTCTTTTATGTAGTATGAATAATTGGCAGTGTTATATTAAACAGAAAACCAATTCAAAGGCATTGGGTGCAGTGCTGGGAGGCAATGGTGCCCTGGGACCTGGCAGTGGTTCAGCAGAGGGCATACACTTGAGTTGTATTTTGGAGCCAGAACCAACAGGACTTGCTGATGGATTACAAAGTATGGGGAAAGGAAAGATTCATTGATTTTTAACTTGAATGATTCAGTAGTTGGTTGTTCTGTTTCCTGACTTGAAAATTACCTGAGGGAAGAGCTATGCTTTTGTCTTATAAAATGCCCATTATGAATTCAAGAGCCATTTTAAAGTCAAAAGTAGGGGGGCTTATATCAAGGTATAAATCTGAAATATTATCACAGATGACTTTTAAAAGTGGAAGAGTACATGTGATGGTTCAAAGATGCTATTGAAGAATTATAATAAAACAAGAAAATGAGCATATACTTTACAACCAAAAGTTACTGGTGACCTTAATAGGTTTGAATGCTTGACAGGTAAAGAGAAAAGAAACTAGAGCTAGCTTACATAGACAAGGAATTTTGTTAAGGAAATGAGAGAAAGAAAATGCTTGCTAGCTGTGGGGTGGCATGAACTGAGAAGTGTGCATTTGTTCGTTTGCAAGGACTGCACCCCTTGGGTATAAGTGTGACCTTGAAAAATATTTGGAGCCTGGTGGAAATGACCTAGCAGAGAGAGACGGTGGTAAGGCAGGAGGAGATTACTGAAGCTGTAAAACCCTTGAGAAGGTGACAGACCTGCTGCAAAAGCATGCATGGAGACAGTTGCTGGTGATGAGTGTAAAGACTAAGAGTGCAAACAGGAAACATTTGCAGAATTGGTGGTAAAGCTATGTTGGGATTCTAAGCTAGTCGACTTGACTTTTTCACCCCCAATGGCAGATCCCAGATCGGCCTATGGGAGGGCAGGTAGGATGGAGGAGAAAAGAAGGTCATTTTGGAAAGTGAGGAAGAGTGTAATATTGCTGGGAGCTGGTGACCAATTGTTGTAAGTCTGTCATCATGAAATTAAAGTGTGTTCAATTAGCTAAAGTGCAGTAGTTGTAGCAATATCCAGCTTTTGAATGACAAGCAGAGGTGGGGGGGTAGAGGGAGAGAGGGAGAGAGAGAAACAAAGAGAGTTCTATATGTTAGGTACAATGGAGCAAGGTAGGAAAAGGACGTTCAAAGACTTTGCAGATACTTGACTATAACTCCAGGCTCCAGGCTATAGATGGTCTGGAGAAAAAGAGTAGATGGGAGAGACATTAAGATTTAATGTGGCCATAGGTTGAGATCAGAGTGGAACAGAAGGCCAAATGAAGAAGACAATCTAGAACAGCAGCTCTCAACCTGTGGATTGTGACCCCCTTGCGATGGTTGAATGATTCTTTCACAGGGATCACCTAAGGCCATCGGAAAACACAGATATTTGCATTATCATTCATAACAGTAGCAAAGTTACAGTTATGAAGTAGAAAAGAAAATAACTATGATTGGTGATCACCACAATGCGAGGGACTGTGTTAAAGAGTTAAAGAATTAGGAAGGTTGAGAACAGCTATTCTAGAAGGTTCTGATCAGAGATGTTCCAAATGAAGACTCTGGGGCAATATATACTCGGGTTTGGATATCTTAATTAAAACTAGTTACAAATTAAACTCCATCATAATATATTAAGAGGTGGGATCCTTAAAGCCAACTATGAGGTCATCAGGGATTGATCTTCAGGGATGGATTAATGCATTCATTGGTTAATGGAGTATCATTGGATGAGTTATAAAAACCAATTTGTTTCTGTCTCTGCTATACATGTTGAGAGGTCAACATGAGATGCCTTAAACTGCCTTAGAACCTGCAGAGTCCTCACTAAAGCAAAAGACTTCACTACATATGGCCATTCCACATTGGTCCTCCTACCACCCAGAACCACCACCTGACTTAACTTCATTCTTTACAGACTACACAGTCAGCAGTGTTTGGTTATGCAACAGACAACAGACCAAGGAAGTGTCTTCTGTGATGATAATAAGGTCTTACAGATAAGAACAGAAATGGTGACTAAGTTTGTGGGAAGCGTTGTTGAACAAGTGGCAAGCCAAGGTTAGGAGGAAGCACTGACAAGGCAGCTGAAGTACTGAGGGGTGAGGAAAGGTGTGGGGTGTGAAGAAGGTAAGGGTCAGAAGATGTCTTCTCGTATTGGGAGGGCCCAAGTAAAAGAGGTTGAGAAGAGAGGTGGGTGGCATAGTAAGTTGGCAGTCTCAGAGGCTGTGGGCTTCAAAGCTTTTAGAGAAATGAAAGGTTTAGAAGTACCACTGTGGATCAGAGAACAGTTTCTGTCTCAAAGACAGTTGCAAGAGAACAGTTTTATATAATTTTAGCAGAAGCAAAGGGAAAATTTGAGGCAAAAGTGTTAGCAGGAGTGGGTTTCTGGGTCACAGCTCTGAAGCTGTAGAAGGCACATTGAGTAGGAAACTGGGGGAGAAGGAAGAGTCAGGAAGTGCTCAAAAGGTGTCCATGCTGCCTGAGCCAAATGTCTTGGATAACTTGCATTTTCCAGAATGATTGTTTCATCCAGAGAGTGGCTGTGTTAGTGAACTCAGATGTGGAAGGCCAGCCTGGGATGATGAGAAGCCTTGAGAAAGAGTGCAAGCATGGTGCAGTGGCAGAGGATTTCCACAAATTTTGTAATGTGGCATACATATTAGTATTCTTCCATGGTTGAACCTTACCTTGTGGAAGTTGGTTAACTTACGACACAAGACTGCTGCTTCTGCCTTGGAGAGGGTTATGGGAGAAATTGGGGATGGATGATCAGTTTAGGATATGTGTGATTTTCTCTCCTCACCTATAGGAATTAACTAAAATCCCCTAGAAAAAAACATTTCATGCTAGGATGAAACATACATTCTAGAGCTTGTCACAGAATTTTTTTTGGTTGTTGTTGTTCCTTTGGATTATAAGGCTTAGAGAACAAAAGATCTCTTTGGTAGGCATGGAAAAAAGATGCTATTGTGGATATGAATTCTGAATGATTGAAGTCATAGAGCCTGTGCCCATGCTGTCTTATGAAAACCATAACAATTACAACAGGCCAACATGGAAAAGGACAGTATAAGCCAGACTCTAATAAAAAGAAAAAAAAAATGGTGAGAAGCCACTGCTTTGTTAGTTCTTACTGAAAGGGATTCTGTGCCAGAACCTCCAGCTTCCCTGAGTATTTGTGTGTGTGTGTGTGTGTGTGTGTGTGTGTGTGTGTGTGTGTGTGTGTGTATGTGTGTGTGTGTGATCATGTTAATATATGCACAGTAACTTTTTCAAGTTTAATCTTATGAGAGTCTCTACTCTTAACCATCATATTTCCCCCCTGAAATCCTGAGAGAAAGAATGCATTCTGGGACTGTAAAGATGGGTCCACTGTTAACATGTACTGTAATTTCAGAGGACCTGAATTTGTGTCCTAGACCCACATCCAGTGGCTCATCACCATCTGTTATTCCAGCTCCAGTGAATTTCTCTTCTGAGATGTTTTTGGACACCTGTACACACACACACACACACACACACACACACACACACACACACACACACACACGCCACACATACACATAAGCAAAAAATAAAATGTCTTTAAAAACAAGTATCTTCTGATGCTGTTAAATATGGTGGTCTGTACTGAATTTAACTTGGATGACAATTTCAGTCAAGATTCTGGAACCCAGAATGGGCAAAGCAGATAAGCCCTACCATTTTTAGAATGTTGTTTTAATAAGGTTTATTCCTGTCTGGGTTGGCTGCATTTTACATATTCAATCCATGGAGGATTATTGTCATGACAACCAGGGCTGACTGACTTGCCTTTCAGAAACAGTGTTGATTTGTCACATTTGTGGATACCTGTATGTCTCAATGACTTTCTAGGAGGTTGTAGCATTTGGCCAATGTTCTCAATGGTGTGGAAAGAGGATGAAAAAAAGTGTGAGCTAAGTTTTAGCTGTGCCTTTCCCTGAGTCAAAGACACATCCTTAAGCAAGTTTTAACTTACTAGAGCTTTGTCTTCCTCCATTAACTAGGAAGCTATTGTTCATTTATATTATGTTTAATTTATGCTTAATTGTGATTTTTCTGAGTCTGTGGAATTTTACATATTTGTGCTCATGTTGATAATGATGGCCCATGAAGTTGATGTATATTATTGTGAACACTGCAATATTTGCAAAATGTCTTTTTTGTCTTATGTTCAGAACTCATTCAAATCACAAAAAAAAAAGCTTTTCCTGAATTTTATAAAATTTTCTTTAGTTTATTTTCCAGTTTTTAATATAAAAAACAAAGAACATAAAATCCCAACAGGTTAAAAGTTAGCATAAAGAAAAATGACTTGAAACAGGTTTTGAGCAATTGTAACTTTATTGAGCTGTGAAGATAACAGATCTGAGTGTCTGGTTCATTTGATGCACTGAATTTATTATTAATGTCAGAGACACGAGTCTGCAGTTGATGATGCAGATTATTGCACACAACAGAAATATAAACTAAGTCTGTATCATGCATCTATTCTCTCTTCTCCCTGGCTGTGTGTAGTGGCTGGTAGTCCATTCTGACCATCATTTATGTAATAGTTAACTCCTGACTGTTGTGCAATATAAAGCAGTGTTTCATAATGGGCCATTTTGTCTGATCATGTTCAAGTATTTTGTATCTCCTATCATCAGAAAGGGCAGTTATGATTTAGAATGGTTTCAATTGTCACACATCCTCTTTATTCTTAAAAAAAAAAAAAAAAAAAAGATTGACCTACATTTAGATGTTTTTCTACTCATAGCACTTTGAAAGAACCTTTATATAACACATTGCTCTCTTGCTCCCTCCTGCCCCACTTTTAATTAGGTTCGTAGGGTAACCAGAATAGTTTTTGCATGTATATAAAGGCTATGCACTGCTCCATCTTGGGAATCAAATATGGCCTTGCTTCTTTGGCCCAAATTTCTTTTTAAGAATCATCTTTTATTAGCATATAGAAGTTATATGAACTGGCTTTATAGTGGTATATTCATACATGCAGATTGTTTATCTTTCCATTGTGCATTCAACAGGCAGAGTTGAATTAGATTTGTGTTACCAGGTCCTTTTGTTTACATACTTTTAAAGTTCGATTCTCTTTTTTTAAATATTTTTTTTATTATTAATTTATTCTTGTTACATCTCAATGGTTATCCCATCCCTTGTAACCTCCCATTTTTCCCTCCCTCCCATTTCCCCTTACTCCCTCCCCTATGACTGTGCTGGAGGGGGACTTCCTTCATCTTTATATGCTCATAGGGTATCAAGTCTCTTCTTGGAAGCATGCTATCCTTCCTCTGAGTGCCACCAGGTCTCCCCCTCCAGGGGACATGGTCAAATGTGAGGCACCAGAGTATGTGTGAAAGTCATACCCCACTCTCCACTCAACTGTGGAGAATGTCCTGTTCATTGGCTAGATCTGGGTAGGGGTTTGAAGTTTATGGCCTGTATTGTCGTTGGCAAATTGGATTCTCTTAAGAGAGTCCCACCCCCTGGTGCTGGGAATTGAAGTTAGGGCCCTACACATGCCAGCCAAGAGATCTACCTCTGAGCTATATTTTCAGTCCCAATCTATCCCCTTTAGTAAGTTTCTTCACTATTTCTTTTTCTTTACATGCTTCTCGACTTGTGTCTAACCCATGTGTTCATTTGTATCTTGTTATTGTAAGTGAAAAACTATCTAGTAATGCTTATTATTAAAAACTTATAATCATTTGCAGTGGTATTATGTAACCTGCTATCACAATCAATAACAACACAGACACCTGTTGTATTTTTAAAATAGCTTCATTTTACCTGAGACTGAGCAGATATTAACTCTCTAAACTATCCTTATTAGAGTTCCAAGTTGGTGGTGCCTATCACACGCTGTATCTGATCTACTGCACGGAGACCAGGAACCAGATTGGGAGCCACAGACTGCAAGAACTGGAGAACACTAGGTGAGTGGGGTCCCGCACAGTGTAGGCCACAGGCAGGCTTGGCTCCAGCTCAAACAACGGCTGGCGGAGGACCTGAACATACTCTCCAGCCTTTCGAATGGAACCCACCTGAGGACTGCAGCCAGCCTCTACAGCCCAGGTGCAATGTGTGCAACAGTGGAACACTGGAACTACTGGCCTGGGGAATTCTCAGGGAAACAAGTGAATCTGTCCTCAGACAGCCACCCCTGCCCCACCCCAGTTGATGAGGAGCACCGGAGGCACTAGCAAAGCCCACAGTTTCCAGCAACAGTGTGTGCAGTCTAGACAGGTCTGGCCAGAGCCAGGCAGCCAGCCTCAGTGGAGCAAGCCTGCAAAATTGGGCTGATAGAACCCGGCCAGGACAGTCTCCAAGACCCGGCAGGAACTCCCATGCTCGTGGGAGAAGCTGGACTGCCTTGAGGGGTTTGGAAGGGGGGTCTGAATTATGGCCACAACTCAGTGGGACTGAACCACCAAAAGTGCACAATCTAGACTAGTCTGCTATCTAGACTGATCGGGGGAGGAACCTGACTACAGGCCATAGTGGCCCAGAACTGGACCATTAGGCAGTTAAAACCTGTTCTGGCCAGTACCCAAGAACTGGTGGGGTCTCCCACATACTTGGGAGAGGTTGGACTGCCCTGAGTGGTCAGGACAGAAAATTAAGCAGTGGCCTTAACACAGCTGGTCTGAATCACCTCAGTAGCATGAGCAGGATTAGGCAGAAGCCTACCTGTGCTACCCAGTCAGGAGCTTAAGGTGTAGAGCAAAGTCTCCTGGAGCAGAAACCAGGTCACAGGCAAGGGCACGTGACCTATAATCACTCACCAACTACCCACTTTCAACGACCAGTGAGGGACGCCAGAAGCTACCACGCAACATCAGAGATAACAAGACTACTAAAGTATAGCGTAAGAATGCGAACAACTAAAACCAAAACAACTCGGCATCCCCAGATCCCAGCTATCCCAAAGAAAGCAAC
Source organism: Acomys russatus (assembly GCF_903995435.1). Taxonomy (NCBI): domain Eukaryota; kingdom Metazoa; phylum Chordata; class Mammalia; order Rodentia; family Muridae; genus Acomys; species Acomys russatus. Next base: position 41,442,059 of record NC_067142.1, on the reverse strand, counting down.
CCAGAGAACTCAAACACAATCAAAATATAAGAAAATGACCTCAAGTCCTTAGTAATGAAGATGATAATGGAGGAAACGAATAAAATCCATAATCAAATGCAGAAAGACGCAGCCAAAGAGGTGGAAGACATAAAAGAGGCCTATAGAGAGGCATTGGAAAAAAAATCAGGAAAATACAAAAAACCAGGTGAAGGAAATCAATTAAACAGTTCAAGATCTGAAGATGAAATGGAAACAGTGATAAAAGCACAGAAGAAAAATGGAAATGAGAGACCTTAGAGAAGAAAGTAAGCAACACAGAGGTGAGCTTCTCTAATATAATCTAAGAAATGGAGAAATGAATCTCGGGACTAGAAGATACAATTGTAGAACTCGAAGCAACCATCAAAGAAAGTGCTAAATCTGAAAAATTTCTGACACAAAATATCCAAGAAATCAAGGACACCATGAAAGGATGAAACCTGGGAATATTAGGCATTGAGGAAAGAGAAGAGACTTGACTCCAAGGCTTAGAAAATATCTTCAAACAAAATCATAAAAGAAAATTTCCCCAATTTAAAGGAGATGCATATAAACATACAAGAGGCCTACAGAACACCAAATAGAATAGACCAGAAAAGAAAATCTTCCCACCACATAATAATAAAAAACAAAATATACAGAACAAAGAAAAAATATTAAAAGTGGCAAGATAAAAAGTCTGAGTAACATACAATAGCAAACCTAATTACACCCAACTTCTTAGCAGAGACCATAAAATCCAGAGGGCCTGGACAGAGGTCCTGCAAATGCTAAGAGACCACAGATGCCAGGCTAGACTACTATACACAGTGAAATTATCAATAACCATTTATGGAGAAAACAAAATATTCCATGACAAAAACAAATTCAAACAGTTCCTTTCCACAAATCCAGCCTTACAGAAGTTATTAAATGGAAAACTCCACCCCAAAGGGACAAGCTACAACCAAAACTACACAGGAAATAGATAACTACACCATCACAAAAACACAGCCACACAAACTCTCGACTGTAACAAACATCAAAAATTAAGGGATTTAACAGTCACTTGTCATTAATGTCTCTCAAAATCAATGGTCTCAATTCTCCAATAAAAAACACAGACCAATAGAATGGATGAATAAACAAGATCCAACATTCTTCTGTGTTCAAGACACACATCTCATCCACAAGGACAAACCTTACCTCAAGGCAAAAGACTGGAAAAAATATTCCAAGCAAACGGTCACAAGAAGCAAGGTGGTATAGCCATTTTAATATCTAATAAAATAGACTTTGAATCAAAATTAATCAAAAGGGATGAAGAAGGACATTTCATACTCATCAAAGGTAAAATTAACCAAGATGACAACACAATTCTGAACATCTATGCTTCCTATACAAGGGCATGCACAGTTGTAAAAGAACTATTAAAAAGCCTTAAACCACACATCGAATCCTGCACATTAATAGTGGGAGACTTCAACACCTCACTTTCGCTGAAGGATAGGTCATTGAAAGAGAAACTAAGCTGAGAAATAACATCATTAATCAACGTCAAGAATCAAATGGATCTAACAGATATTTACAGAACTTTTCACCTAAACACAAAGGATTATAACTTCTTTTCACCACCCCTGGGAACCTTCTCCAAAGCTGATCACATAATAGGTCACAAAGCAATCCTCAACAGATGCAAGAAGATTGAAATAATACCTTGTATCCTATCAGACACCATGGTCTAAAGCTGGACTTCAACAACAACAGAAATAACAAAAAGCCTACACACACATGGAACCTAAACAACTCTCTACTTATTGATACCTGGATCAGGGAAGAAATAAAGAAAGAAATTAAGGACTTCCTGAAATTCAATGAAAATGAAGGAACAACATACCCAAATTTGTGGGACACATTGAAAGCAGTGCTAAGAGGAAAATTCATAGCACTAAGTGCCTTTAAAAAGAAATTGGAAACATCCCACATATGCAACTTAATGACACATCTGGAAGCCCTAGGGAAAAAAAAAGAAGCAGAAACACTCAAGAGGAGTAGACATTTGGATATAATCAAACTCAGGTCTGAAATCAATAAATTAGAAACAAAGAGAACAATCCAAAGAATCAACAAAACCAGGAGCTGCTTCTTTGAGAAAATCAACAAGATAGACAAGCTGTTAGCCAAACTAATTAAAAGGCAGAGAGACACTATCCAAATCAACAAAATCAAAAATGAAAAGGGAGACATAACAACAGACACTGAAGAAATACAAAGAATCATAAGATCCTACTTTAAAGGCATAAATGCCACAAAATTTGAAAATCTAAGGGAAATGAACAATTTTCTTAATCAATTCCACTTGCCAAAATGGAATCAAGATCAGATAAACAAATTAAATACTCCTATTTCTCCTACAGAAATAGAGGCAGTCATTAATAGTCTCCCAACCAAAAAATGCCCAGGGCTGAATTCAGCCAGGGAGTCTGGTCCCAAACTGCCGGCCGAATTCAGCAGAGTCTCAGGACCAGGACTGTGCGCCAAGCTCATCCAGGGACTCTGGGCCCGATCTACGTGCTGAACTTATCCAGGGACTCTGGACCCAAACTGCGCGCTGAATTCAGCTAGGGACTCAGGGCCCTATTCACATGAAGAGTCCAGCCAAAGTCTCAGGGCTGGGACCACACACTAAGCTCAGCTAGAGTCTCTGGGCCCAACCTACCCACCAAGTCCAATTAGGTTCTCTGGGCCCAAACCACACACTGAGCTCAGATAGGGACTCTGGGCCCAAACCGCTTGCGCCTAGCTCATCTAGGGTCTCAGGGGCCCAACTGTGTTCTGAGTCCAGTTTGGGTCTCAGAGCACGAGCGTGCGCCAAGTTGAGCTTGGGTCATGGGGCCCAAACTGTGTGCTGAGTTTAGCTAGGGTCGCGGGGGCCAAATATTGCACTGAGTCCCCTCTCCTACAGTAATTCCCACCGGTTACCATGCCAGTCACCTCTGCTGGAGGGTTCCCAGCTGCAAACCACAGCCACCACTGCTGCTGCTCTGGTCCAAGAAAATCCGCGCTCTTCCTTGTGCAGGGGTATGCAGGCTTTCTGTATTTTGGTCCTTTCAAACTGTGGAGTACTCCTGCTGAAGTGGGGTGGGGAGCTTGGTGTTCCTGGTTCAGAATTCCGTGCAATTCCCTGAATCGTTTACTGGAGCTTCTAAACATGGTCCACACTGCTCACCACTGTCTTGGATCTTTCCCGCAGGGATGGTTTAATGTATGGAAATCCATCAATGTAATCCATCATATAAACAAACTGAAAGAAAAAACCCACATGATCACCTCCTTAGATGCAGAGAAAGCATTTGACAAAATCCAACATACATTTACGTTTAAAGTTTTGGAGAGATTGGGAACACAAGGCATGTACCTAAACATAATAAAGGCTATATACAAAAAGCCAATAGCCAACATCAAATTAAACAGAGAGATGCTCAAGGAAATTCCTCTAAAGTCGGGGACCAGGCAAGGCTGCCCACTTTCTCCATATCTCTTCAATATAGTTCTTGAAGTTCTAGCCAGAGCAATAAGATATCAAAAGGAGATCAAGGGGATCCAAATGGGAAAAGAAGAAGTCAAATTATCCCTATTTGCAGATGATAGGATAGTATACAAAAGTGATGCACAAAATTCCACCAGAGAACTTCTACAGCTGATTAACACCTTCATTAAATTGGCTGGATACAAAATTAACTCAAAAAAGTCAGTAGCATTCCTTTATACAAATGAACATCGTGCAGAGGAAGAAATTAGGAAAACTACACCCTTCATGATAGCCACAAGCAATATAAAATGTCTAGGAGTTTCTCTAAACAAGCAAGTGAAGGAATTGCTTGAAAAAAACTTTAAATCTCTGAGGAAAGAGATTGAACATGACATCAGAAGGTGGAGGAAACTTCCTTGTTTGCAGATTGGGAGAATTAATATAGTAAAAATGGCCATTTTACTAAAAGCAATTTACAGATTCAATGCAATTCCTATCAAAATACCTACACAATTTTTTAAAACATTGAAAGATCAATTCTCAACTTCATATGGAAAAACAAAAAACCCGTAATAGCTAAAACAATCTTGTACAATAAAAGATCCTCCAGAGGAATCTCCATACCCGATCTCAAGCTGCACTATAGAGCAACAGTAATTAAAACAGCATGGTACTGGCACAGCAATAGGCTGATGGATCAATGGAATCAAATTGAAGACACAGAGATGAAACCACACACATTTGGTCACTTGATTTTTGACAAAGAAGCGAAATCTATTCAATGGAAAAAGGATAGCATCTTCAACAAATGGTGCTGGTCTAACTGCATGTCTACATGTAGAAAAATGCAATTAGAGACCATGCACAAAACTGACGTCCATGTGGATTAAAAACCTCAACATAAAACCAGAGATACTAAATCGGTAAGAATAAAAAGTGGAAAAGAGCCTGGAACACATTGGCACAGGAGACAACCTGTGCCAGACATAACACCGACAGCCCAAACCTTAAGGTCAACAATTAATAAATGGGACCTCATGAGGCTGAGAAGCTTCTGTAAGGCAGGAGACACTGTCAACTGAACAAAGTGACAGCGTACAGACTGGGAAAAGATCTTTACCAACCCTACATCTGACAAAGGTCTAATATCCAAAATATATAAAGAACTCAAGAACTTAAACACCACCAAACCAAATAACCCAATTGAGAAATGAGGCTTGGAACTAAACAGAGAATTCTCAACAGAAGAATATTGAATGGCTGAGAAACACTTAAAGAAATGTTCAACATCTTTAGTCATCAGGGAAATGCAAATCAAAATGACTCTGAGATTCCATCTTACACCCATCAGAATGGCTAAGATCAAAAATTCAAGTGACATCATATGCTGGTGAGGATGTGGAGAAAGAGGATCACTTCTTCATTGCTGGTGGGAATGCAAACTTGTACAACCACTTTAGAAACCTCTCTGGTGCTTTCACAAAAAACTGGAAATAGGGCTTCCTTAAGACCCAGGTATTCTACTCCTTGGAATATACCCAGGAAATTCTCTAGCACACAATAAGGACATATTCTCAACCGTGTTCATAGAAGCCTTATTCATAGTAGCCAGAACCTGGAAAAAGCTTAAATGTCCCTCAGTAGAAGAATGGATAAAGAAACTGTGTTACATTTACACTATGGAATACTACTCAGCTATTAAGAACAAGGAAATCCTGAAATTTGTGGACAAATGGATGGAATTAGAAATTATCATCCTGAGTGAGTTAAGCCAGGAGCAGAAAGACACACATGGTATATACTCACTTATAATTGGGCACTAGCCCAAAAGTCATGTCCCATGAAAGTCTTCAATTATCAGGAGATTTGGACTCTGGGTAAGATGTGAGGACATCCTATTGGGACTCTAGGTAAGAGAAATATAGGAAATGGGGAAATAGAAGGATCCAGAGGGTCCTAGAAACCTACAAGAAGAACATCGTAATGGGTGGATCAGGGCCCAGGAGTTTCTGCTCAAACAATTGCACTAACCAAGGACAATATAAGTAGTAAACATCGAACCCCTAGTTTGATCTAGCCAATGGACAGGATATTCTCCACAGTTATGTGAAGAGTGGGGACTGACTCTGACATGAACTCTGGTGCCCCATATTTGACCATGTTGGTGGGGAGGCCTGATGGCACTCAGACAAAGAACAAGCAGGCTACCAAGATGAGACTTGAGAGACTATGACCATATAGTGGGGGAGGAGGTTCCCCTTGGTCATAGACCTAGGGGAGGGGAATAGGGTGAAAGCAGGAGGGAGGGAGGAATGGGAGGATACAAGTGATGGGATAACAATTGAGTTGTAATCTGAATAAATTAATAAAATAAAAAAATAAACTATCCTTATCACTTCCCGGGCCCCAACCCAGGCCTTCTGCTTTAGTCTTTCCTGTCTAGACTACTTCTCATCCATAATCCCAATATACTTGCTAATGTTCTTCTTATGGGCTATCTTCCTCCAGCCAAGATGATTCTGTCATATACTTTTCTCCACACTAACCCACCGCAATCTCCTCTTTCTCTCTTCCTCCTCCTGTACCTGTCTACCCTCTCTATTCTCTTTCTCATGCTCACCTCACCCCTGGCCTAAAAACCTCAAACTCTGCCTCTCTCTTCTGCCAAATGCCAAGCTTCAGCAAGGCTTACACAACAAAGACAGGTATATGTGTGAAAGTGCTCTTCTGGGCAGGAAGCAGATCTTTAGGGCCAGTAATTAGCATCAGAACACATACCACCAGACCAATTCCCAACAGTATCTGCCCTCATTTTGTTTATCAGCTCATATCCTCGTGAGAATGGCAGCAATGGGCATGACACCTACACACTTTGCGTCAAAGATTGTACACCTGTCCCTGGATGTAGATTTCCCCTTCTCCTTAGATAAGTGGTTTTGCTTCAATCTGTAATCATTCTTCATCTTTCCTCACTTCTTGTCTTCTTGAGGAACACCATTGAGATCATTATTTTAATGATCTTATATTTAACTCTGTTTATTTGTTACATACTTCAGAAAAATGCATAGCTTCATAAAATGTATATGGGTAACATAAAAATTAGTATTTTTATTTTATTTTACATGTATGGTGACCATTTGCCTGCATGTATGTATGTGCACTTATGTGCATTGGCAGAGGCCTGAGTCATAGGTGGTTGTGAGTCACAGTATCGGTGCTCAGAACCAAACCTGGGTCCTCTACAAGAATAGCAAGTGCTCCTGACTGCTGAGTTATCTCTCTAGCCCCTATTGCTAGCTTTTTATGAGCTACTTTCTAAGTAAAGGGGGAGAGGATATGAGAATCATAGAAGATGATTATGGCATAAGCATTTTGAGAGCATCATATGGCTTCTACCATTGGGAGTTTATCCATTTATTCTTTTTTGCTCAGGTTAATTGGTTTGCACTCCCTGAATTGGTGGATGGGGCGGGGGTGCGGGGGAGCTGCTGAGCAGCAGAAATCAGCTAACAGAGGTTAAATAATCTGCTATCAAAGGAGATGGATTGTCTCCTTTTTGTTTTTAGACATTAGTCAATTGTGTGGTTTTTATTGTTTTTAAATTTGGGCAGATTTACTTGAGTGAATTAATGGGATATAAAGACTTTTCGAATAATTTGTTCATAACTTTTTTTTTCTTTTTTCTTTTTTATTAATTTATTCTTGTTACATCTCAATGTTTATCCCATCCCTTGTATCCTGCCATTCCTCCCCCCCCCCCATTTTCCCATTATTCCCCTCCCCTATGACTGTTCCTGAGGGGGATTACGTCCCCCTATATATTCTCATAGGGTATCAAGTCTCTTCTTGGCTACTTGCTGTCCTTCCTCTGAGTGCCACCAGATCTCCCCCTCCAGGGGACATGGTCAAATGTGAGGCACCAGAGTACGTGAGATAGTCGTATCACACTCTCCACTCAACTGTGGAGAATATTCTGACCATTGGCTAGATCTGGGAAGGGGTTTAAAGTTTACCTCCTGTATTGTCCTTGGCTGGTGCCTTAGTTTGAGTGGGACCCCTGGGCCCAAATCTGCCTATCATATTGTTCTACTTGGAGATTTCTAGGACCCTCTGGATCCTTTTATTTTGCTGTTCCCCATGCATCTCTCATTTAGAGTCCCAATAGGATGCCTTCCCCTCTGTCCCAGTTTCCTGGTAAGTGAAGGCTTTTGTGGGACATGCCCCTTGGGCTAGTATGCAGATATAAGTGAGTATATACCATTTGATTCTTTCTGCTTCTGGGTTAACTCACTCATTATGATCATTTCTAGCTCAATCCATTTATCCACAAATTTCTGGAATTCCTTGTTTTTAATAGCTGAGTAGTATTCCATAGTGTATATGTACCACAGTTTCTTTATCCACTCTTCTACTGAGGGACACTTAGGCTGTTTCCATGTTCTGGCTATTATGAATAAGGCTGCTATGAACATGGTTGAGCAAAGTTTCTTGTTGTGTGCTGGAGAATCTTCTGGGTATATTCCAAGGAGTGGAATAGCTGGGTCTTGAGGAAGCCCTATTCCCATTTTTCTGAGATAGCACCAGATAGATTTCCAAAGTGGCTGTACTAGTTTGCATTCCCACCAGCAATGAAGGAGTGTTCCTCTCTCCCCACATCCTCACCAGCATGTGGTGTCGCTTGAATTTTTGATCTTAGCCATTCTGATGGGTGTAAGATGGAATCTCAGAGTTGTTTTGATTTGCATTTCCCTGATGACTAAGGAGGTTGAGCATTTCTTTAAGTGTTTCTCAGCCATTTGATACTCCTCTGTTGAGAATTCTCTGTTTAGTTCCAAGCCCCATTTCTCAATTGGGTTATTCGGTTTGGTGGTGTTTAATTTCTTGAGTTCTTTATATATTTTGGATATTAGACCTTTGTCAGATGTAGGGTTGGTGAAGATCTTTTCCCAGTCTGTAGGCTGTCGCTTTGTTCTCTTGACAGTGTCTCCTGCCTTACAGAAGCTTCTCAGCCTCATGAGGTCCCATTTATTAATGGTTGACATTAAGGCCTGGGCCGTTGGTGTTCTGTTCAGGAAGTTGTCTCCTCTGCCAATATGTTCCAGGCTCTTTCCCACTTTTTCTTCTAAGTGGCTTAGTGTCTCTGGTTTTATGTTGAGGTCTTTAATCCACTTGGATTTGAGTTTTGTGCAAGGTGACAAATATGGGTCCAGTTTCATTTTTTTACACATAGACCTCCAGTTAGACCAGCACCATTTGTTGAAGATGCTATCCTTTTTCCATTGAATGGATTTGGCTTCTTTGTCAAAAATCAAGTGACTATATGTGTGTGGATTCATATCTGGGTCTTCGATTCGATTCCACTGATCAACCAGCCTGTTGCTGTGCCAGTACCATGCTGTTTTAATTACTATTGCTTTATAGTACAGTTTGAGATCAGGTATGGAGATTCCTCCGAAGCACCTTTTATTGTACAAGATTGTTTTAGCTATTCTGGGTTTTTTGTTTTTCCATATGAAGTTCAGAATTGAACTTTCAATGTCTTTAAAAAATTGTGTAGTTATTTTGATAGGGATTGCATTGAATCTGTAGATTGCTTTTGGTAGGATGGCCATTTTTACTATGTTAAGTCTCCCGATCCATGAGCAAGGAAGATCATGCCATCTTCTCAGGTCATCTTCAATCTCTTTCTTCAGAGTTTTGAAATTTTTTTCATACAAGTCCTTCACTTGCTTAGTTAGGGTAACTCCTAGATATTTTATATTGCTTGTGGCTAATGTGAAGGGTGTGGTTTTCCTAATTTCTTCCTCTGCAAGCTTGTCATTTGTGTATAGGAAGGCTACAGACTTTTTTGAGTTAATTTTGTATCCAGCCAATTTGCTGAAGGTGTTTATCAGCTTTAGGAGTTCTCTGGTGGAGTTTTGAGGGTCACTTATGTACACTATCATATCATCTGCAAAGAGGGATAATTTGACTTCCTCCTTTCCCATTTGGATACCCTTGATCTCCTTTTGTTGTCTTATTGCTCTGGCTAGAACTTCGAGTACTATATTGAAGAGATATGGAGAGAGTGGGCAGCCTTGCCTTGTTCCCGATTTGAGAGGAATTTCCTTGAGTATCTCACCATTTACTTTGATTTTGGCTATTGGCTTGCTGTATATAGCCTTTATTATGTTGAGGAAAGTGCCTTGTATCCCCGATCTCTCTAAAACTTTAAACATGAATGGGTGTTGAATTTTATCAAATGCTTTCTCTGCATCCAAAGAGATGATCATGTGGTTTTTTATTTTCAGTTTGTTTATATGGTGGATTACATTGATGGATTTCCGTATATTAAACCATCCCTGCATGCCTGGAATGAAGCCTACTTGGTCATGATGAATGATATCTTTGATGTGCTCCTGTATTCGTTTTGCAAGTATTTTATTTAGTAATTTTGCATCTATGTTCATAAGAGAAATTGGTCTGAAATTCTCTTTCTTTGTTGAGTCTTTGTGAGGTTTAGGTATCAATGAGACTATGGCCTCATAGAATGAATTTGGTAATTTTCCATCCATTTCTATCTTTTGGAGTAGCTTGAAGAGTATCGGTATTAGCTCGCCTTTAAAGGTCTGGTAGAATTCTGCACTGAAACCATCTGGCCCTGGGCTTTTTTGGTTGGGAGACCATCGATGATTGCTTCTATTTCTGTAGGGGAAATGGGACTATTTAGCTTGTTTATCTGTTCTTCACTCAACTTTGGCAAGTGAAATTGTTCAAGAAAATCGTCCATCTCCCTTAGATTTTCAAATTTTGTGGCGTATATGCCTTCAAAGTAGGATCTTATGATTCTTTGAATTTCATCAGTGTCTGTTGTCATGTCTCCCTTTTCATTTCTGATTTTGTTGATTTCAATACTGTCTCTCTGCCTTTTAGTTAGTTTGGCTAATGGTCTGTCTATCTTGTTGATTTTCTCAAAGAACCAGCTTTTGGTTTTGTTGATTCTTTGGACTGTTTTCTTAGTTTCTAATTTGTTAATTTCAGCCCTGAGTTTGATTATTTCCGGGCGTCTACTCCTCTTGGGTGTTTCTGCTTCTTTTTTTTCTAGGGCTTCCAGTTGTGTCGTTAAGATGCTTATGTGCGATGTTTCCAATTTCGTTTTAAAGGCACTTAGTGCTATGAATTTTCCTCTTAGCACTGCTTTCAATGTATCCCACAAATTTGGGTATGTTGTTTCTTCATTTTCATTGAATTTCAGAAACTCCTTGATTTCTTTCTTTATTTCTTCCCTGACCCAGGTGTCATTTAGCAGAGAGTTGTTTAGTTTCCACGTACGTGTAGGCTTTTTGTTATTTCTGTTGTTGTTGAATTGCAGCCTAAGAGCATGGTGATCTGATAGGATACAAGGTATTATTTCAATCCTCTTGTATCTATTGAGGCTTGCTTTGTGACCTACGATGTGATCAATTTTGGAGAAGGTTCCATGGGGTGCAGAGAAGAAGGTGTATTCTTTCTTGTTTGGGTGAAAGGTTCTATAGATATCTGTTAGATCCATTTGACCCATGGCATTGGTTAATGATGTTATTTCTCGGCTTAGTTTCTGTTTCAATGACTTATCCTTCAGTGAGAGTGGGGTGTTGAAGTCTCCCACTATTATTGTGTGGGGATCGATGTGTGGTTTAAGCTTTTTTAGGAGATCTTTTACAAATGTGGGTGCCCTTGTATTGGGAGCATAGATGTTCAGAATTGTGATGTCATCTTGGTTGACTTTAACTTTGATGAGTATGAAGTGTCCTTCCTCATCCCTTTTGATTAATTTTGGTTGAAAGTCTATTTTGTTCGATACTAAAATGGCTACGCCTGCTTGCTTCTTGTGACCATTTGCTTGGAATATTTTTTTCCAACCTTTTACCCTGAGGTAATGCCTTTCATTATGGGTGAGATGTGTTTCTTGGATGCAGAAGAATGTTGGATCTTGTTTATGTACCCATTCAGTTAGTCTGTGTCTTTTTATTGGAGAATTGAGGCCATTGATGTTGAGAGATATTAATGACCAGTGACTGTTAAGAGTCTTAATTTTGATGTTGTTTCCAGTCGAGCGTTTGTGTAGTTGTGTTTTGCCATGGGATAGTTATCTATTTCCTGGGTAGTTTTGGTTGTAGCTTGACCCCTTGGGATGGAGTTTTACTTCTAGTACCTTCTGTAAAGCTGGATTTGTGGATAGGTACTTTTTGAATTTGTTTTTGTCATGGAATATTTTGTTTTCTCCATCAATGGTTATTGATAATTTTGCTGGGTAAAGTAGTCTGGCCTGGCATCTGTGTTCTCTTAGGGTTTGCAGGATCTCTGTCCAGGCCCTTCTGGCTTTTATGGTCTCTGCTGAGAAGTCGGGTGTAATTCTGATAGGTTTACCATTAAATGTTATTTGGCCCTTTTCCCTTGCAGCTTTTAATATTTTTTCTTTGTTCTGCATGTTTTGTGTTTTGATTATTATGTGGTGGGCAGTTTTTCTTTTCTGGTCAATTCTATTTGGTGTTCTGTAGGCCTCTTGTATGTTTATAGGCATCTCTTTCTTTAGATTGGGGAAATTTTCTTCTATGATTTTGTTGAGAATAGTTTCTGGGCCCTGGAGTCTGATGTCTTCTCTTTCTTCAATGCCTATTATCCGCAGATTTCTTCTTTTCATGGTGTCCTTAATTTCTTGGATGTTTTGTGTCAGGAGTTTTCCAGATTTGGCATTTTCTTTAATGGTTGATTCAATATCTGTGATTGTATCTTCTAGACCTGAGACTCGTTCTTCCATCTCTTGGATTCTGTTAGAAAAGCTCACCTCTGTGTTGCTCGCCTTCTTCTCTGAGGTCTCACGTTCTCGTTTTTCTTCTGTCTGTGTGTTTATCATTGAATCCATTTTCATTTTCAGATCTTGAACTGATTTTTTGATTTCTTTCATCTGATTTTTTGTATATTCCTGAGTTTCTTCCATTGCCTCTTTATAGGTCTTCAGAGCTTGAACCGTTTTACTTATTTCTTTCATCTGGTTGTTTGCATTTTCCTGCAATTTTTCCAGTTCCACTCTATGTGCTTCTTTTATGTCTCTCACCTGTTTGTCTGCGTCTTCCTGCATTTGATTACAAATTTTATTTGTTTCCTCCATTATCATCCTCATTACTAAGGATTTGAGGTCATTTTCTTGTATTTCCGTTGTATTTGAGTTCTCTGGGTTGTTTTCTTTGGGATAGCTGAAAACTGGAGACGCCATGTTGTTTTGGGGTTTTTTGTGTATGCTTTTTCGTTGTCCTTTAGACATCTTGCCGTCTTTTTGTTGGGTAGCTTCCAGAGTTGAATGGAGGGTGTCTGATGATAGATTCACTTGTTTTCTCATGATTTCCCTAGGCTGCGAGCTCAAAGCTTCACTAGTGTGGATGTTAGGAGGTTAGCCCTGTTGTTCTGGTCTCTCACAGCCAGTGATCCTCAGCCCCCCTGTGCTGTGGATCCTGCAATTGTTCTGGGTCTCTGAATGAGCGTTGGGTCAGGCCAAGGTATCCACAGCCTCTGTGTTCCCTGCCAAGTCCAGCCAGGAGCACTGGGACCGAACCACGGGCAGAACTCAGCTAGATTCTCAGGGCCTGAACCGTCTGCCAAGCTCAGCTAGGAATTTTGCGCCCAAAATGCACACAAAGTCCAGCCAGAATTTTTGGGCTGGGACTACACACCAAGCTCCGCTAGGGCCTTTTGGCCCAAAGTGCGTGCTGTGGTCAGTTATTGACTCAGGGCCCGAACTGACCACCAATCTCAGCCAGGAATTCTGGATTCAAACTGCACACTGTGTCCAACCAGAGTCTTAGAGCTGGTGGAACCGAGCGCTCTGTCCACTCTGCGCCACAGCAGGAGAACTGCGGCTGCTCTGAGTTAGCGCCAGTGGTGGAACAAGTGCTCTGCCCAGCCTGTGTCACCGCAGGGGAGCTGCCGCTGAGCTGAGCTAGTGCCTAGTGTGGAGCTGCGAGCTCAACTGAGCCTGCGCCACAGCAGGGGAGCTGTGGCCAAGCTGAGTTAGTGCCTCAGGCAGAATTGCTTACTGGGCCGGGCCAGTACCCGGGACTCAGGGGCCAAACTCTCCGCCGAGCCCAGTCTGGGTCCAAAGGCTCCACGCGACCCAAATCCTGCCCCGAGTCCCCTCTCCTGTAGCAATTCTCACCAGCCACCACACCAATCGCCTCCACCGGAAGGCTATGAGCTGCAAACCTCAGCCGCCGCTCCTGGTGCCGCTGGTGCTGCTGCCTCTGCCGCTGCCGCTCCGATCAGAGAAAAACCACGCTCCTCCCGTGTGCAGGGGCATGCAGGTCCTCCGCACCCTGGTCCCTCCGAACCGTGGAGCACTCCCGCTGCCGTAATGTTCGGACCTCGGTGTTCCTGGGTCAGAAATCTGTGCAATTCCCTGAATTGTTCACTGGAGCCTCCAAACACGGTCCACACTGCTCGCCGCCATCTTGGATCCTCTCTTGTTCATAACTTTTATTTATTTATTTATTTATTTATTTATTTTTTAGAAACCAAGCACACTGTTTTTCTAGCACAGCCCAAATCATTTTACTTTGTGATTCTGTCTGACATTTTATCTTGTGTTACTGTATATCAATCGTAACAAAATCTGTGCCCTGAAGTTTTATCCTGTTGGCCAGGCATAAACTCTCATTGAATTATTAGTTTAACAAACACTTTCATGCCCCCTATTAGACAATAGACAGTATTCTAGGCACTTAAATATATAATCTCCATTGAGCCTGGTGACACCAGCCTGGGAGCTGAGCTCCTTTGGAGGCGGAAGCAGGAAGATGAGGAGGTTATGACTAAACTGAGTAACTTAGACCCTGCCTGAAAAACAAAGAACAAGCAAGAAAACCCTTGTTTAATTGGGTAATATAGTTACTCTTACTCACCTTTATTCTATTGTTGAAGAAAATGAGGCACATATTAGGTGTCTAACACAGGCATTCATTGCTAAAGTGGAAGCTCTGAAGGTAGCTCTGGGCTCTGAGGGCCTCTCTATCTTGCCTCTGCTCCCATTTATGATCTGTTTAGACTTGTGTGACAGATGGAACACAGTTTTCACACATTAAAGGGCTTTCTAAAAGCAAAACCTTTGAAACTCTTTCACAATGTAAGTATGCAAGTGAGTATGTAAGTATGTAAGTATAATAATGTAAGTGAATATGGAGACAACAAGCCTTGATTTTAGAACCACACATGACTGAGATGTGCTCTCCAGTCTTACTGAGATAAACACTTGACAGTACCTTCCCAGGATCTGATGCTAAAGATGCTTCTCTCGCTGTCACCATCCCTTCTGGAAACTTGTGATCACAGCTGGCAACATTGCTGACGTCTTTCATCTGTTGCCATATGCTTTTTCTTTCAGCTAGGCATTACAGTGAGCAGAGTTCTGTGGCCAATCAATGTGCTGCATCAGGATCAATAGCAGTCTGTGAGCATCCCTTAGGCCCACAGTCTTTCCATTTCTCACTTCTGTCTGGGCACTGCACATCCTTTCATGAAAAAAGAGAATTTGGGGATTATTTTCACTACCTGTAGCTTCTCATGGACAAATGAATCTCTGATTATTGTGGAAATCTAGTCGATAGAGCTGTCAGAACTCTTAAAACATTGACAGTGCAGCCAAGTTCAGTGTGCTTAACCTCTAGCTGCTTCAGAGCATGAAATATGAGAGAAGGAAATGATATTTATATAAAAGGAACTTTAAGAGGAAAAGAGTCGAAAGGTAGATGATAGAAAAGCATCGCATATTTCAAGTTGGGACAACAATGTTGGCTTCACTTAAGAAGTCAGAGCACTTAATGAAGGCCTTGCTAGATGATTGACTTTCTCTTGAAAATTATAATTGCCCAGAGTGGCTCCAGATGTCCAACATTCAACCTTAAAGAGTTGCATTCCCCTGTCCTCTTTTAGCCCCTATACACACCTGGGATCACAGATGCAGAATGAGATGAGATGTGCCATGGGAGTCCTGTTGTAGCCTCTACTCTTCCTTTTCTTAGCACTAGGCCTGTCTCTTTAATAGCTTGGTGTCTCCTCTTCCCATTAAAGAACAAGCCAGGATTCATACATGAATCTTGCCTTTATGCTAGAACCTAGGGAAAATTTCACTGGTTTATTTCTTTGGAATTCAGGCACATGGCTTTGAGGTAGCTTTACTTCCATACATCATAGCTTTCCCCCTTAGAAGTCTAGAAATGATGACAACTCAGCAGTTGCATGCCTGGGTTAGGATGACACTTGGCAACTGTAATGATGAACAAGCATCCTGAAGTGGCTTACACTAATTAGATACCCCATCAAAACCTCTTATTTTTCTATCCACTTACTGATTTTTGAGACAGGATATCCCAGGATGATTTTGAACTGGCTATCCTCCTGCCTAAGTTTTTTGAGAACTGTGATTACAGACCAGCCTGCTCCACACATAGTGTATTAGATATTCTTGACCAATGAGCAGCTTTTCTTCAAGCAGTACTTCAGGGGTCCAGACCTTTGTATAGAAGGCTATATTGCCATGTCTACATACCTTCAGTGGTCATCGTGCTTACCTGCTTCATGACAGAGGGAGTAGCATTTCATGAGAGTTGTGAATGTGGAAGCTTCTACAAGTCCCTTGGGAACTAGTGTACAATACCTTGTTTGCATTCCTGTGGCTACATTGAAGGTGGTGGGAGAAATTGGGTAACTCTGTCTTAGAAAGAGAAGGAAACTGATGCATAGACCTGAAGTCTTCAAAGTCTAGAGTGCTGCTGAGTCATGTGACACCTGTCCTGCTGATTCCTGAAGGTGAGAAGAACAATTGATGGAGAAGCAGGCATTGGATTGGGAGAGGTGAGGTAACCTGAGTCACCATCTTGCCTCTAGTAAGTCAGATGACCCTGCAGCAGCTTCATCTCTCTCAATGGAGTATACTTCCTGTCTAAACTGGTATAACAATATCAGTCTCTCCTGAAGCATGGCCAAATGATGTAGGTATGAAGTGGAGTAAGCATCTTAAGAGCAAACACTAGGATTCATTTTTAGAGCAGAACTGACTTTCATAAGACAAAATATCCCACTAATTTTCTTATAGTTGGCCAGCTGTGGTGGTTTATGCTTTTTAATCATAGCATTTAAGAGACAGTGTAAGGTGGATTTTTGTGAGTGAAGAGCCATTCTGGTCTCCTGGCAAGCAGTGGGCCATCCAGGGCTACTTAGTGAGAGTCTGTCTCAAAAATAGGTACACAAACAAATTTCCTTACATGTGGGAAGGGAATCTTGTGGTATAAGTCTGTAGGGAGGAGATGAAATCACTTTGCAGAAGAAATTATGAGAGATGGGGAGCAAAGCACCCAGGAAAGAAAGAAAGAAACTAGGTGGAGAAGGGCAGCTGATGGCCAATGGTTTTATACATAAGGACAACCACCATTCACTTTCCTAGTCAGTCATCCATTCTTTCATTTTTTTTTTTTTTTTTTTTTTGGTGTCCCCAAACTTTCAGTACAAATAATAATTTTTTTTTGTGGTAGAAATGAACAATTTGGAATAGAATTCTATGTTGGCTTCAGTACAGAACTGAAACAGGAGGATGACTGGTGTAAGGAAGCAAAAAGTGAAAGTGAAGAAGCAGGAGATCGGCATCAAGTTTATTGTAGAAACAAAAGGCCAGAAAATATGGTTGAGTCATCATAGAAAATGTCATGCCTCAAGTCAATAATTCCTGGAGTACGTAGTGAGTATAGCTGCTTGGAAGAGCACTTGCTTCTCCTACATAAGATCTTGTGTTCTAGCCTGACCAACACACACAGACACACAGACACATACTTACACAAAGACAGACACACACACACACACATACACACACAGCCTCTCTCTCTCTCTCACACACACACACACACACACACACACACACACACACTGAAGGCGTTCCACATGTGCTGTAAATACACGATGAGTTATTCCTCCACGTACCAAAATGTCACCTAAAATTAGAAAATGCATAGTGCTACTGCTTAAATAAAAAACTTCAATATCTTATTCATGTTTTATTTCATTACACTTTTTACTTGTACCTTCACTGGACTTTAAATTTTATTCTTTTGATTTAAGTCTGTGCATGAGTGCATTTCCTAAAAAACAAAACAAAACAGAACAAAACAAACCTATGAAATTTTCCAAAGAGAACAGACTGAATTCTGTTAGGAAGATTTTCTAATCATAATTTATGGTCCAATACAATGTGGTAAAGTAAAGTAGTATGCGTGCAGGTTCCCCACATGTCCTTGTGCCAAATGGGGGAAAGAATTTCTGACCCTAGTTAGAAACACTCAGGAAGCATCGCTGCATCTAAATATAGAATGGTACACTGCATGTGTGAGCTATGTGTCAGTGAACTGACGCAATTTGTAGAGGTTTCATGACATGTATTATTCTGTCTTATTTTTCTCCCTGAAGTTATGGGGACTAGCCTCTGTCTTAATTTCTAAGAGTATTGTAACACCTTTATTATCATGGTGTAATTTATGAAAGCGTTATCTTCCTCCAAGGCTATGCTTTATATATATATACATATATATATACGTATATATATATATATATATACGTATATATATATGTATATATATATATATATATATATTTTTTTTTTCTTTTTTTTCCTGAGCGTTTGCAAAGCTGTGCAAACGATGGACGCATTCACAATGCGCAGGAGAATCTTTCTTTCGGGCTGCTCCTGGGGTAGTGATTAGTAGTGTCTTCGCTGCATATTTAAGTTCTCAGAATTGCTTATCTGTGCTGTGGATCGGGAAGAATCTGGGTGAGCTGTCGCTGCTTTGCATAATTAAGTTCTTCTTGCCAGAAAAAGAAAGAAACAAACTGTGGAGTGAAGCAAGCCTAAGGTTGGGCTTTTAAAATACTTTCTGTTCCTGTTATTTTCCCATTTACAATCTGAAACAAAAGCAAAATAGATGAGATCAGAGATCGGTCTGGCTGACAGCTCACATTTTCTCTCAAAATTCTTAGGAATTTTCCTCCGCAGACTCCTACGCAGTCAGTGATAAATAGTAAATGCCGTTAAGAAAACAACTTCTCACTGTTCAGAAACTGACTAATATGTGGGTGAGGCTAAGGTGAGGGTAGGGAGAGATTTTGCGTGTAGAGAAACTGGGCCGAGTGGACACTCAGACACAGAAAGGGTCGACGATGGAAGTTTCTCATAGCCTTTGGAGCAGCACGGAGACTCACCACACAGCACTGCGTTTGACTCCGTTTCTGTGTATAACATAGACCTCAACTCAGTCTGAAACAAACTCTGCATGCCTGTGTAGGACGTCCACTCATTCTGCAGGACATGTGGATGAAACCACCCTGCTTGCTTCATTGTTCTGAATCCTGTATTTCTCTTTCTTTTCGGCTGGCTAGTGTCCCATCCCGAGTGCTAGTGTCCCGTCCCGAGTGGAATCCCCTCCCTTGTGTTCACAGAGCTCTATAAGGCGAGGTGGTGTCTTTCTCTGGTTAGGGTAATAGGAAAACACTGCATTTGCTTATCTATTACAAATGGAAATCACAGGGGATATAAAGAGCACTTTCAATTCTGCGGCCATTATTTCAGAAGCAATCAAATGCAGAGGAATGAAAGTCAAACACAGAGAAAAATGCTGATAGATTGGGCAATCTTCATGGCTCTCTGGGACCATCATTATTTCAGTGTTCTCGAGGAAAATGCAGATGTGAAAGATGGCAAACCCCAGCCCGTGCAATCAATCACTCGTCTCCTGTAGCAATAATAATTGCACAGGAGGTGCTCTTCAGACATTAGCTATATAGCCATCCCTGTTTGTTCCAAGGCACACTAAATCTTATGTAAGATTACATGAACGCCTCCGCCAGATTAGTATATGGCTCCAGGTTATTTTCAGAGACAGAGACTCAGTCCTGTTCACCTGTGAATGATGAGGTCAAAGTCAGCTCTGCAGCTGCAAAGAGCAAGCCTTGACATTGTGTTTTTCCTCTAGAATACTCTGTCTCTTTAGTTCAGATTTTAAAAATAGGTATCTGTCTGCCTTTTATGTATGTGTTCCACCTTCATAATATGAAGGTGATATTATTAATACAATAAATCATATTTGACTGATACTTAAGAAGATGCTTTTTCTGGGTAAACTAAAAGCCTGGCCTGGCTTTTCCTGATGTTCTTAAATATTTTATTAGCAGTATCTCCTCGACACGCCTTCCTATTCCTAGTCTCCTTCAGTTTCATGATATAAAGCATGTGGTAGAGTTCTCAGAACTAGATTTCCATTAGAAACAACCTTTGAAAATGTGGTGTGGTCTTTTTTGTTTTTTTTCTTTTTCTCTTTATTAGATGTCTCAGGCTCAAAAGGTCCAGATAGCAGTTTGGAGAAATAAATATCCTGTTTGTAACCCAAGTTCTGAAGGTTTTAGAGCCACGAAATGAAATATCCTGGTTTTACCACTTTATTTATTTATTTATTTATTTATTTATTTATTTATTTATAAATAACGCTTTTGGTTTCCTCTTTCACTTTCAAACTATAAGAGAAGCTTGGAATGCCCCTGCCCACCCTGTTCTGGTGATGTAGCCTGGAGTGCTAATCACAATCAGTTTGCACATGGAGTTGGGAGAGTTGTGGCTCGGTCTTGATATTTAAGGAGAGCAATTTTATTCATTGGCAACTTCGTTAATAATAGGTTGTTCAGATATCTCGTCATTCTTAAATTTCATTTCTAATCATTTCCCCCAAAGAAAATGGAGGCAGTCTATTCAAAGTATTATTAAATATAAAACTACAGATAACTCCTTTCCCTTTTATCTTTTTGAAAATTCCTTTTTTTTTTTTTTTTTTTTTTAACAGCAGTGAAAAGAGAAAGAAAAGAACGGCAGGAGAGGTGTCACAGGGATGCATGATTCTCCACCATCCCCTGCCTTTAAGACTGTCTATTGAAAAAAGGCATGCAAAAATTGGCACATGTCATAGTTCAGAGGTTCATGCATTGCAATAAGTTACCATGCCACACAAGTGACACTCAGGACAAAAGAAAAAAAGAAAAAGAAAAAAGAAACACACAAACAAACAAGAAAGAGAAAGAAACAAACAAAAAGCAAAGCAAAACAAACCAAAAAGCAAACAAGACACAACACCCATAAGTGTGTGCTCAAGCGTGTGTGTGTGTGTGTGTGTGTGTGTGTGTGTGTGTGTGTGGTGAGTTAGTAATAAAAAAAAAGAGAGAAGGAGGGAGGGGGAAAGAAGGGAAGGAGGGGGATGGAGATGGTAGGAGAGAGGGTGAGAGGGAGTCACATGCCAACCTTTGGTGATGTTGTTCAGGTGTGGTCTATCTTGGTCTTTGAGACAGGTCCTCTTGTTAACCTCAGTTCACTGATTCTGCTAGGCTGGCTGGCCAGGGAGGCACAGAGCCCCGTCTGTTTCTGCCTTCCCAGCACTGGAATGACAAACTCACTCTGTGCCCTTCTTACTTTTTCTCTTCCTCTTCCTCTTCTCCCTCTTCTTCTCTGCCTTCCTTCTCTTCCTCCTCTTCTTTTTAACCAGGTGCTGGGGACTGAGATCAAGTCTTCACACCTGCATGGTAAGTACTTTATTCATGGAATTATCCCTCCGTTTGTGTTTCTTCTCAGTTGCTACCTCTCATCCTCAAAGGACTGAATTCTAGATGCATAGATATGCTTTCTCCCTTTCTGAAACTGACATAATACAAATGTAATAATACTCTATATAAGTATTCAATATAGAATATATGTACTATATAGCACAAATAAGAGTATGTATTTAGCCAGGCATGGTGACACACACATTTAATCCCAGTGCTCAGGGAGGCAGGGGCAGGCAGATTGCTGTGAATACGAGTCTAGCCCGGTCTACAAAGCAAGTCCAGGACTGCCAAGGCTACACAGAGAAACCCAGTCTTGAAAAAGCAAAACAGGAGTATGTATTTGTTCAATGTATATTGGAATATATTATATAACATAGTCCTATATTTGCCACCATAGATAAAATAACATGCAATATATTTGGTCTGATTTTTAAAATCTGGGGGTGTTCAAAAAATTGAATTGTTGTGTGTAGCTTCATATTGCCCAGGTATCCACTAAATTTAACTAATTTGACATTATACTCTCGAATAGACACTTCCTTTTCTTATAGTGAGATGGGAGTGTTTAAAGGTATACAATCAGGAACTGAAACATCTTTGTTAAAAGCCCAGTTCATCTGTTCATTCATATATATGAAATGTCACAAATTACCATGCCACACAATTGACATGTGTGCTATACATGTGTAACTGGGCAAGTCACTTATGTTGCTTAAGCCTTTGCTGATAAAGTGGGGCTAGTGTACCTTCGTTTTGTGCCAGATCCTTGTGGAGGTACTTAATCACTTTGATTGCCCCATGAAAAACATTTTAAAAGTACCCAGCACTATGCAAGTGTAAATGACGACCAGTTCCCTAACTGGAAATGATTTTTTCTTTTTATTAAAAATAGATTTACCCCCTTACATAATATATCCTCGTCATGATTTTTCCTTTCTCAAATCCTCCCTGTTCCTCCTCATGTCTCCTTTCATCTGGATCTACTCCCATTAAATCTCTTATTAGAAGACAAATAACCTTCTAAGGATAATAATAAAATAAAATAAGATAAGATAAAACAAAAATTAACACATTGGTATTGGTCAAGGCAACCAAACAAGTAAAAAAAAAAAAAAAGCCCAGCAGAAGGCACAAAAATAAGAGACCGTTTTGTTCACTTGCTCAGGAATCCCACACAAAAGTGGAAACCACAATAATATACACAGAGGACCTGGTGTAGACACCCATGCACACCCTGTGCTTTCAGCCTCAGTCTCTGTGAGTTCATAGGAGCTTTGACCATGTTGATTTAGAGGACCGTGCTTTTCTGGTGTCCTCCATCTGCTCTGGCTCTTATACTCTTCCCATCTCCTTTCTGATGGGGTTCTCTGAGCCCTGAGTGGGAGGGTTTGATAGAGACATCCATCAATGCCTGAGTGTTCCAAGGTCCCTTACTCTGCATAATACCTGACTGTGAGTCTTTGCATTTATTTCCATCTGCTACAGGAGGAATCTTCTCGGATGATGCTTGAGCAAGGCACTGAACTAAGAGTATAGCAGAATATCACTAAAAGGAACTTTATCACTACTTTTTTTTTAACTAGTAGATTTTGGTTTTACCCTAGGTTCTGGGCTACCTAGTTTTTGGTTCTTTGTCACCCAAACAGTGTTAGGTATGCGTTCCATCTCCTAGAGTGAGCCTTAAGTCAAATCAGACATTGGTTGGTTACCCCCACAAGCTTTGTGCCACCATATGTTCTGCAGGCAGAACAGCACTGTTGATCAAAGGTTGTGGCTGGGTTGGTGTTTGGTTCCCTTTTGGTAGCCTGCAGAGTACTTTCCTTTACTAAAAACAGTAGAACGAAGGGGTGATGGCTCTAAGTAGGCACCAGTTTGACATTTCTACATTTAATGAGTTGTATAGGGTTGTCTTTAATAATGAGGCCTTGCCATACATTTGTGGAGAGCAAGCTATAGTCTTGGAAACAGCATGTATTGTTTGGGGATTTCCATGAGACCCCTTTGGTCAACAACTCAATTAAGATATAACAGAACCCTGGTACTGGAATCCTAATTTAGTGACAAGAGATTGCTAACTGGGACTCTGTCTCACCCATGGAACTGAGCTTTCTCTGTCCTCAAGTTGCATTAACTTTTGAGAATAAACAGGGGACAATGCATGCTACTTATTAAAAGTAGTGAAGTTGCCTTTGGCAGAAATAAAAGAGGTTCTTGACATCATTTATCCTTTGCCCTCTCTTCATTAATTTTAGAGTTAAGTATTTACATTTAATTTTCAGGAGTTTATTGTTTAGTTAAAACACCCTAATTACGAACTGAATATCTAAAAAATAATAATTCAGTATATAATGTAGAAAATTTAGTTTTACTATAACTGTATTTTCACAAAATGAGGCAGAAATTCTAGCTGTACAAAAGTTATACTTTTGTTTTAATCTACTTCTCTGCTCTTTATTTACTGTTAAGATTGACAGCAGAGGAAAAAAAAACTAAACAAAAGGAGTAGAGCCATTGCAATGTTTGTAGTCAAAGGCATTTTATGGGGGTCTGGGGTGGCTTGTGTGTGAGGAAACACAGGAAGCACAATGTCATTAAGAAAAGTGACTCCAACACTATTTTCTACCTTTCCTTCAAGTCACTTTTTTTTTTTTCCATTGAGCTTCCCTTTCTCCTTTTTCTGCGTTTTTGCCAACCTGATTCCGGAAGACCTGGGATGCAATATTGTTATGAACATTTGTTAGTAGAATGAATGTTACATTGTTTAATTTTTTTTTTCTCTTTCTTATCTCAATATCTCTCCAACTAGCATCAGAGTTAGGTCATTGAATCCCACATGTCTGGAAGGCTTGTGGAACATTTGATCTTTTAAAAATACATTAGAATATGTACAGAGATTTTGTTATTTAAATTGGTCATTATATAATGACTTGGGTAATAGAATCCCCACATGCCTGGAAAGGGTTGTGGAACATTCGATCTTTTAAAAAATACATTAGAATATGTACAGATAATTTTTTATTTAAATTGGTCATTACTGTCAGTATATAGTTTGTGTTTTTCATTGCTGGCAATTTCAGTCTACAAAAACCATAAGTACTCCCTCTCTGAGAAAGTGGTTCAAGAAAGTTCAACAAAAATTGTACTGTTACTGCCTATTGTTATAGTCTAGAAGTCTCTGACTTTCACTTTTCATTGGGATACAGTTTGTGAAAACAGAATTTCTAGAAAACAGAAGACACAGAACCTAGATTATTCCAAAGCTGTAAGGATGGCTATCTTGTGGATTCTTGACTAGATTCTCATGTGGAAAGTTACAAACAGTGCTTCAGCTTGATAGTTCATCTTCAGACACAAACAAGTATGCATCTGTGATAGTGAACTCTAAGTCTCATTTGCTCCTCATGTGTGAGCTAGCAAATGCGGACGGAGACATGATGCCAGTAAACACAATTTTGTGTAAGTTTATACAATGCAACACAATGTGGTGAGAGGGAACCTTCCTGTTCCTCGTAATGGTCTGGAAACTTCATGAATAAGATGAAATTTGATTAGCGATATCCAAAACACACTTATGTTATGGCCCATTCTTCTCAATATTTGCCTCTGCTAATGCCTGTGGCTTAGTCAGGGTTACTATCGTTTTGATGAAACACCATGAGCAAAGCAACCTGGAGAGGAAAGGGTTTATTTGTGTTATTCTTCCATATCACAGTTCATAAGCAAAGGAAGTCAGGACAGGAACTCAGTGAAGGAACCTGGAAGAAAGAGCTGATGCAGAGGCCATGGTGGAGTGGTGCTTACTGGCTTGCTCCCCTTGGTTATGCTTTCTTATAGAGCCCAGGACCATCAGCCCAGGGATGGTACCACCCACGATGGGCTAGGCCTCCCTCATCAATCACTAATTAAGAAAATGGCCCACAACCTTGCCTGCAGCCCAATCTTAAGGAGACATTTTCTCAATTGAAGTTTCCTCCTCTCAGATGACGCCAGCTTGTCTCAAGTTGTCATAAAACTAGCCAGCATGGCGAGTGTGTGAGTTAGTGTGGATAGTGCAATGTATAGTCTTCCTGAACGTGGAGATCTTTCCTGAGGGAATATCACCCGATTTATTTCAGAGGAATTAGGTTCTCGTGGTCTGTTGTGTGCTGCTGCTGTAGAAGAGTGCCTGAGACTAGATGATTGTGAAGAATGGAAAAGATTTCATTCCTTATGTCCTGAAAGCTGTTATGTCTCAGGCCAAGACATAGTCAGAATTACTGAACACGGCCGCTTTACCATCAAGTCTTCCAAAGGTAAGGAATACTATTCTTTATATTATTACAAGTGCAGAAGTGCAGAGGAAAACTACAACTGAATGTCCTATTTAAAGATGTGGGGCTCTTGTGGCCTATCAGTTCTCAAAGGCTCTGTGTTTCAATGTCACATTCATTTTAGGAAGACATCCACATAATTGTAGTGAACCTGGTTTTCTAGGGACGACTTGATTTTATTGTAAGTCCTAGGTCCTAAGAAACCTACGAAAAAATGGTGCTTCACTCTATGGAGAAATTTTACTCTGTGGATGTCTCCATCATCAGCTTCAACAGGAGCACATTAGATTTCTTAGGTACCATATGTTAAAATGCAACAAGGTCACATGTTAACATCAATTATCAGTACTCAGTTTTCAGTGAGAATACATTCCTCAGTCTAGGCTTTCACTTTAGATGCAGAACTGAAACTTTTTGCTGAGGAGTAATTATTGGCAGCAAGGAGAAAATATAAAGAACATTAATTTGTTAAGCACTGAGGAGTCTATGAACGTACTTTACAGGAAGAATTCAGAAATTCAAGTATGGTGGCCCTTGCCTGCCATCCCAGCACTCAGGGAGCCAGGCACGGGGATCAGGAGTTCAAGGCTCATTAACTAAGACACATTTGTAAAAGAGAGGAAGAGATGGAGGAAGGAGGGAAGAAATAAGGAAGGGTCCAAAACAGGGCACTGGGAACCTGGCAAAGATTTTAGAGAACAGTAAATGAGTAGGGTTTTTGAGAACTAAGAACCATCACCACAGGTTGATTATCTCTTATGCTAAATTTTGAGTTTAGTAGAATTTCACATTTTTAATTGGACTTTGCATAATTTGGGTGGGACCAAAGTTTAAAAATGAAATCGACTTATATGTCATAACCATTTTATAAAGAGCCCAAGAATAACTCTGTCCAATATTTAAAAAAACAATTTTGTACATAAAACAGAGGTATATAGTATGCGTTTTCTTTTTTTCAACATATGCATATTTGTTTATCAATGACACACACCATGACAGTACCTCATCAATGCATTAATTACAAAATGTACAATAATAGGAGTGTTTAAAGAAGGAAGTAGCCAGTTTCTCATTTGCTGTGGACAGGACCATAAAAAAAATTCCCATTAGGTTTTCTGTGTGCTACTTTGCTAGCAGTTAACCTGTTGAGGACATTTTATTGTTGATGAGCAAATCTTTTTCCATCTGCTGATTTTTTTTTATTAATTTATTCTTGTTACATCTCAATGGTTATCCCATCCCTTGTATCCTCCCATTCCTCCCTCCCTCCCATTTTCCCCTTATTACCCTCCCCTATGACTGTTCCTGAGGGGGATTACCTCCCCCTGTATATGCTCATAGGGTATCAAGTCTCTTCTTGGTAACCTGCTGTCCTTCCTCTGAGTGCCACCAGGTCTCTCCCTCCAGGGGACATGGTCAAATGTGAGGCACCAGAGTACATGAGAAAGTCATATCCCACTCTCCACTCAACTGTGGAGAATGTTCTGACCATTGGTTAGATCTGGGTAGGGGTTTAAAGTTTATCGCCTGTATTGTCCTTGGCTGGTGCCTTAGTTTGAGTGGGACCCCTGGGCCCAAATCTGTCTATCATAATGCTCTACTTGTAGGTTTCTAGGACCCTCTGGATCCTTCTACTTTGCTATTCTCCCATGCTTCTCTCATAATGAGTGAGTTAACCCAGAAGCAGAAAGACTCCATCAGCTGATTATTCCCATGTTTTTCTTGTGCAGGGCTGAAAAAAAAAAGCACACTGGACCATTTTTGAGGGCCATTTTCAGAAATCTGGAATGTGAACACGTGTGACCTGGATGGACAATAAAAGAAAGGACTCTTCCATAAATAAAAATTTATTGACTTAAAAAAAAATAAAGAAGGAAATAGCAATCCCTCACAAAAACTTGCATCTGACAATAGCATTTCAAGCTTGGCAGAGTTCATGTCACCTTTAAGCCAAATTTCTTGTCAGGAGACTTAGTATGCATTTTCTAGTTGTGGAGTCAGGTCATTGTTTGAAAGTTACAGATTTGGGGGCATTTCATACTCTTTTGGAGTTTTGGATTAGGGATGCTCCACTGTACTTATTTGAATAGGGACAATGAACTTCAGACAAATTTACATTTGCTTTTACATCCCAACTCTATATTTTTCTAATAGTTTGATGCAATTCTTTTCCCAAACGGGTTTGTGTTTTGTGAAAATTACAGGAAAGAATGTATGCGAATACTTAGGAGTGTGCCAATACTGCTCTGCCATTGCTATTACATGTGCTCAGTGACACTTTGCTGGGTTAGCTGTGCCCTCTGCTTGGGGCCTAGGACACTTTCTTCCTGATGTGTGTGTGTGTGTATGTGTGTGTGTGCGTGTGTGTGTGCTCAGTGGTGCTTTTGCTGGAAACCACTAGGTTTCTTGTAACATCTCTGGACATGGACACACAAAGGGTGATACTGGGTTTAGGTGGTAATTAATCTTAATTGTCAACTCAGTAAGATTTAGAATTCCACAAGGCATACACCTTTGAGTGTGTACTAAGGTTGTTTCTGAGAGGTTTAACCAAGTAAGATGATATCCTTAAGTGTGGGTGGGCTCTCAGAAGAGAGAAAAAGGAGAAAGTAAGTGAAGGACCAGCATTCGTCTTCGGCTTCCTCCTGCAGATGTGATGCCCCTTCATGACAGAGTGTACCTTAATGCAGTGGGCCAGGACAAACCCTTCCTTCTGTTCTTTCTGTAAGGCATCCTGCTGAAGAAATGCAAAAAGCAACCAACACAGGCTGCTTATGAAATAACTGGGACATCGCCTTCCACCTGTGCTTCTCCTGAATTCTGGTTGATTGGGGTTCATCTAGGGACAGCTCAATGCTTCTTGTTGTCATGAGATTTAAGTTATCTTAAGGTGCTATGTAGGTGCAAAGCAATGGGAAATAGACAACTCTCTTTGGTAGTTCTGAACCTGTACTTTAGACAGACTGCAGAAAATCCTTAACTTCCACATAATTCTTTCTGACCATCGTTTATGATAATAGAAAACATTCGATAGGACCTCTCAAATATTTACCTTAGACTTCAATATCCCAGAGATATAGTCAAATTGGAGCTGTAGTGAAGTGTAACTCTCATGTGTCCGTTGATTTAAAAAGAAAAAAATATATATAATTTCCTCCATTCATGTCAATTTAAACTATTTTTTCCAAGTTTTTATATGAGGCCTGAAGTAAAGATGCACAAAATATTTGTTGACGTTTTTTGTATACACTTTTAATCTGCAAGTAGTACTTGTGAACACTTGAAACAGAGTTTTTAAGGCCTTGATGTAACTGTAAACAGCAAAAATAATGGATTAAAACTTTGAAAACACAGAAAGAATAGTTAGCCTAATCTACCCATGTCTATGAAGCTGCTGCCTTGAGAGTGCACACAAGTGCCATGTCTGACATCTAACTTCAGGTAACCTTTTACAACATTAAATTGTTTTGTAAGCTTAAAGTGACATTTTACACACACACACACACACACACACACACACACACACACTCATACACACATATATAAAACTTATTTGCTATAATATGTATTAATATCATTATACTTAACTTTTGTTTAGGAGAAACTTTAGCACAAAATGTTCTGTGGGTTGTCTAGGAAGAGAGTAAGAAGCAGGGTACCAGTGAGGTTCAATATGCTAAAGATTTTAAAATGCTGATGATGCTAGGGGTGGCTCAGCAGTTTAGAGCACTTGGTGCTCTTTCAGAGGACCAAATATTGGTTCCCAGCACCCTTGTTTGGCAGCTCACAGCCACCTCTAACTCCAGCTCCAGAAGATCTGAGGTTTTTTTTTTGGGGGGCTTTTGTGGGTATCATCAACCATATATCACACATGTACATTCTACACACACACACACACACACACACTAACACACACCACACACACACTCCACATACCACACACACACTCCATGCGCCATTCACACTCACACACATATTCCACACACACTCACACATACACACACTCAACACACCGCACACACCACACACACACTCTACACACTCACACACACATTCCACATACCACTCAACACTCACACACACACACTGAATGAAGAGTTAACTGAAGAGAGACTGCCATCTATGCACCTATAGGGAAGGTGACATCTATTCTAGACAAGAGTTTCTCGTGTACAACTGTTTGATGGAGGGAGAGGGTCATACACTTCTGTAACATGCATGCGCTACACATCAGCTCAATAAACTCACTGGTTTACTAGGCTGGACTTGGATATAATTGCGGCTTTGCCCTGTCCTTGGTACCCTGTGTATAGTAAAGAGATTTTTGTTCATGTTTCGCTGGGAAAGGTTGATGCAATAGAAGTTAACACTATGATTTTTTTTTTTTTTAAGAATCAAACCCAATGTGCTGCATGATGGCTTTTTATTAAACCGTAGAAAATTTTTTATGAATGATATATTATTAATATATAATAATGGGTACATTGCTATAAGATGTGTTACTAACATATCAAAAACACTGGAATATTCTTTTTCTCTAGAAAGTAAAGAAAGAAAAGTCATGGTTAAGTAAGCCCTATTAATTTTTTTAAAAATTTCTTAGCCCATTTAGTCCAGAGTTTCTCAAAGTGACATTGCACATAAATATGACACATCCTCACCAACATATGCGTAAATGAATCACTGACTGCAACATTAATGTAGTGCTTGCTAAAAATGCAGCTCTGGCCCATCCTTTAAACTTTTGGGGTCATGCCTCCATGAGAAAGGGCCCTAAAGTAGTCTCCCCAGAAGACTCAGAAGTAGAACAACGGCTAAGAAATGCAGGTACATTTTCACTCTCTTCAACACTGTTTACTAGTTTGACATTGAAGGTAAAAGTGGTCTCCCCCATTCCTTGGCTTCTAGTGTTATTTGCTTTGTGATCTCTGCGGGGAGCTGGGCGTTAGTTCTGCTATGGGAAATATTTCGTGTCTGGGAATCAGAGATGTCTACTAAAGCAATGCCTAACAACACAGGTAGCCGAATGTGTAAGGTGTGGCTCTGCTGAGTCAGTTTTTTTTTTTTTTAACACATTCTTTTGGGATTTGAGTAAGGGACAGTGTGTCCGTTGGAGTTTGACTTAAAAATATCATTTACTTGAGAGCTGGGGAAATGGTGCCAGGGAGCAGGAACTGGAAATATTTTTTTCTTGTAAAAGGGCAGCCATTAAATACTTTAGGCTTTGCTAACCATGTAATTTGTGATGTGATACATGCCACTGTTGTACTGGAAACAGCCAAGGAAAATACCTAAGTGAACGAACAGGGCTGCCTTCCAATGGAACTTTATTTATAAAAGCTGCCTTTGGCCCTCGAGTTGTAGAATACTGACCTCCTTACTCAAAAAGCTCTACTATACACTCTGATGGTTAAAAACAACAGCATGGATAGTGAGTAACTAATTATAAGTTGCATTTGTATGAGCACACCGGTAAAAATACAGTCTTTGGTTTTTGGTTCTAGCTTCTTACTGTGAGTGTTACATTGGCCCTTGCATGACTAATCAAACATTGGAGTGGTTTGTAAATGTAGCCACAAATTGTCCTCTCACTATGAGGCTGAATCTAGTCCCATAGTCCTTTTAAATGGGCTAGCTGTGCAGAACAGTATAAAGGATGCTGTCTGGGTTCCCATCCTAGGCTCTAAGAGGCCATGAATCTTCCAATGTTGCTGGGCATCCTGTGGTACATCAAGGCAGATGTCTGCTGCCACCTCACTGCCTCTTATGAGTGAATCCACCTGAGAACAACTTAAGCCCAACTTAACAAGTTACAGAGAGATGATTTGAAAAAGGTGAGTTTGTTTGTTTTAAGCCTCGATGTTTTAGCTCTTTGTTATACAGACATGGACCTCTCACTGCTGTAAATAGGTAGCAAGGTCACAAGTTAAGCATGTGTTTGAAATTTCAGTAGAAAGCATGAAATGGTGAAATGGATGATGGTACATCAAAGAATGTTCTAGAATGAACTAGGGAAGTAAAGGCGGGCTGCAGGAGAGTACTAAAACTTCACTTCTGCCTGAACGTAGTGGCACTCACCAGCCAACACTTGGGAGACTGAGGCAGGGGATTATGAGACTAGTCTGAGCAACATAGTAAGATTCTGTCTCACAAACCCCTTTAGTTGAGTGAGCTCAATGTAGTTCATGAACTTCAGATTAAGGCCAGAAAACAGTGTTTTCAGCTGTGCTCCTGCTTTGCAGCTGCAGGCGCTGACTTAACTGTGGGCGGTCTTGTTTTCACAAGTGAGCGTGATGGAGAGAGGGAGAAAAGAGTGAGTTGGGAGGTTTAACAGAAAGAGGCAGTGGCTGTAATAAAAACGGTCATGGAGGATGCTGCTGTGACTGGGAGGGACCTTGCAAGGGAGGTCCCAAGCATGTTTGCTCCAGTGAACCATTGCATAGAACGCTTGGGGAACCTACCCGAGGGATACGCTTTTGGTTTCCAGAAAGGTCAGTACTTAAAGTCATGGAAGATCGCACTTTCCTAAATTGCTAATTTGGCCCAGCTTGGCTTCCTTTCTCCGAACTCCCTCCACCTTTATATACTTGTATTGAGGGAGGTTGATGCGAAGCGTGGCCATTTTGGCTTTATACACCAAGGTTGGGGCAGGTGATGTGGTAGCTCTTGTCCGCTGGTTGCCTGTAGTACAGCAGGATTCTGGTCTACCTCACGACACCCTCGGGTCCTCCTTTAGCTTTTCCAGTGTGGTGTGTTTGCCTGCGTTGAAATGGGAACCCGGCTCCTGGAAGATGTGATTTTTGAGGTTGGAGGTGGTGAGAGAAGGACATGCACTTCAGCTCATTCTCACGCGTTCCAACTTTAGCTCCGCCCCCTTTTTGATTCCATGCTTTCTATTCAGATTCCTGTTTTAACTCCTGCCTTCGTGCCTCATGGACCTAGCCCCCAGCATTTGATGTGAAGATAACAACTTTTTAGACCCGATGGTCGGTGCGGCTCAGTCTCCTATTGATGCTTTCAATCTGCATTCACACTTCTGCTGAAAGTCTCCAGGAAGACTGACTTCGAGATGTTCCTCCTTGCTCATAACTAAGAAGGTAACTTTTAAAGGGAAAAGACAAAATGCCATTTCCCTCCTTATGAATGTAATTTATATCTAACAATACCCACACATACGTATGTGGCATGAGAGCAGAAGTGAGGCTTTCCTGAGCAGTAGATCCAGCAAAGGGTGGGGAAGAACAGTGAGAGGTGAATATGATGCTTACATATGAAAAGGTTATGATGGAATGCGTTGTTTTACATACTAACTTAAAAATAGAATTAACTGCAACTTAATTGTAGAATTTCAAATGTCCTATAATCCAAGATGCTGTTTCAGAGCATTAATAAATACATACATTCATTCTATTAATAAATATTTAACAAATGCATACTTTGCGTGTGCGGTAACACAGCATAATTTCTTTTAACCTTTTGCTGCAAGTGGAGTGCTTAGTAAATGCATTATTAAAAATATTGTAGCATGTTAATAGATGTTTTCAACATTTGATATTCATTTTCTCTGTCATCGCCTGTGAATAACTAATGTTGAGAGAATTCTTTTTCTGAGTTCTCCAAAACCGCCACAAATGGCACCTCAACTTTCATCTGACCCAATTCTCTCCTCCTTCAAAAACTCATTGCTTTTTTTTTTTTGTACTGAGTTTTTTCAACCAACTATCTGTGTCACTGTGTTTTCATATTGCTGGGCTTAAACATTAGTATCCTGCAGCTCCCTGCTTTTAAATTAATTTCTTTAATCTTTGCTCCTGTTTTCTTCACCTGGCCCCTCTGCTGGTAAATTGTCTGTAGATTCTTTTTAGTCCCTCAGGTGCAGTTGATTCTACATAATCCTCAGCCAAGTTGTAGTTCTTTTTCTGCCCCGACTCAACCCAACCCCAGCAGTGTGTTTGTCTTCGCTGCAGTTTGTCTTTCTTTTGTTCCCTGGAATTATACTTCTCAAACCTCTTTGTTCTGTGCAGTTCTCTAGCCTGTTCTGTTCTTTACTCTTTCAGAGTGTTTGTCCAGTTAAAGATCTTTTTTTTTTTTCTTCTCCTCTACGTCTGTCCCCTCCCATCCACCCCCTCTTCCCGTCCTGAACACGCTCTGCTCTGCTTTTCTTCAAGGATACTGTATTTCAGAGGGGTAGAGTAACCCTGACCTTGGGTCAGAGCATGCTATATACACACCTTTTACCCAGCTTCATGCTGTACTGACCGGAAGTGTAAAATAACCACAGATGGTACCCGTGAGCGACAGTTCTGCATCTCCTTTTCATCTTGGACTGAGTTTGTTCTGTAACATAAGTTTTAAGGCTGTGTACAGACTACATATGTGTGTGGTGCTCCTCCTCGTTTCATGTGATTTTTGGCTCATGTTGCATATGTTATAAGAAGGACCGTAACATGGTTTGAAACAGGGTGAGGGTCAAGTGTGAAAGCAGAGGAGGAATAAATCAGTCCTACGTTGCTTCCTTTTTCTATGCTATGTGACATTCTAGAAGAGAGACAAGGAAGAAGGAAGAAAAGGAAGAGGGGAAAGTAGAAATACGCGCGATTAGGCAGGTTTGGGAGTTTCTCAGCTTTAAGATGAAGAAACTAAGCGGAAAATGATAAATTGCTGTTGCAGATTCCTGCCTGCTGTGCTACCTCAGCCCCTTGGGAGGTCTTTGTCTTCTAGTGTTGGCCACTTGTAAGGGTTTGTTGTCCAGGAACCTGCCCCTTTGATGGAACACACTTGAGAGTTCAGAGCTGTGTCACTAGTTCCATAGATGATAAGTAGACTCTGAGACGTCTGTCTAGCACCAGGACTGTAGCTTGGTGGAACAGTGCTTGACTGAATTGTGAGAGATCTGGGTTCAGTCTCTAGCACTAGGTAGCAAAAAAAGTGTAATCATTTAGTCCCTGGATATTGTAAACAACTGGGATCTCTCTTTAGCATTGTATGGTTTTTTTTTTTTTTTTTTTTTTTTTTTTTTTTTAATAAAAGTCAGGTGAGACCTATTAAAGATACCCATGTATAGGTTTACACATAGAAAGAAGAGGGCTGAGTGCCAATGCTTTCAGTGATCAACTTATGAAAGATGAAAAGCATTTGCTGATTCTTCATAAGAAGTGCATTTGGCTTCTAATATTTAAAAGCTGCCATTCTGAGCTATGTAGTAACAAGAGTATAAGGTGAAATTTCACAGAGCCATGAGGAAAGAACCTGAAGCCTTCAGCTTTAGTTTGGGATGGGGTAGGCAAACTTTTTGGAAAGGACTACATGCGTCAGGTCTACAGGCTGCACGGTTCATGTTACCTCTCCTTAGGGAAATGCATTTTACAGTGCTCGGACCCCAGTGAATAAGCTTCAGTTTGCCTCGTTACTATTCTGTTTGAAGCCAACAGAGGCAAAGTGCTCAACTAAAAACTTAAAAAGCCTTCCACAAGTTTTCCTTATGCATTGACTTCTCAAATGTGTTGGAAACCACCTACATAAATGACTTGCTCTCTTCAAACTTAGAACTTCCAAGACAAGATACACAGAATATAATCTGCTTTAAATGATATTTTTAAAAAACAAACAAACAAAAACCAGCATCCCCTTTCTCTTGCCCACCACAGTACTAAAGTGCATTGCTTTAGTAGTATGGAGGACAGAAGCAATTAAGATTGTAGTTCATCTTACACAGAGAAACAGTGAAGTGTAGGCCTGGTTGTGATGAGTGTTAGCTCACTGGTTTAATTTGTGATGGTTTATGTGTTAATAACAGTGTTTAACTCACTGGTACTCACTGATGTTTAGGAAATAAGATGTGAATCATAGATTATCACACAGTAGTTAAACATCGGATTAGAATTTTATCTGTAGAGTCATGGGTTGTAGCTGTAATACAATCAAAGGCAAATAAGACTTTTCTTTTTTAAAACATTTTTTATTTTTTACATATACACTTATGTTATTACACATAAATACAATAAACTACCTATAGCTAGAAGAACCATGACACAATCAGGAATTATGTAAGTGTTACATTCTTACTGTTTTGGCTATTTGTATTTGACAGCCTTGAAGAAAACATCTTTCCTATCTTGGTGTGTCTAAAATTCTGAATGTAAATCTGTCTCCATCACATCTTGCAAATAAGACTTTTAATGACCCAATTCCACCCGCCAGCTGTTTAGCTTATTGGTGTAGAATAAGCCACAGGACAACAATATGTGATACTGTTCGCTAAGAGAAAGAAGTAAAGAGAAGTTAAAACAGAAAATATTAAGACCTAAAACATAGCAAAGCACATTTTGAAATGGTTCTAACTATCTTTAGGAATTAATACACCATTAGAAAGTTAAAAGGCAAAGTCAAGTTGAATATGCCAGGCCTGCTGTATTCTGGTGTGTATCTTAGTGATGCTTTATTCTGATGAACAGTACCCCTGCTTCTCATGTTTCTGCTCATTCTGACTCTTGTTGCATAAAAACAAAGGGGCAGGTCTATCTGTGCTATGTAGGTAGTGTTCCATACAGTCTCAACTTCCCTTCTGGTTCCTCTTTTAGTTGGGGTCAGTGGGCTGCTTCTTTCATGCGTCCATCAAAGGCCTCACATGGAAGGGTTAACACTATATGGTACGGTTTTAACTAGGTACGGGAGAAAATTGAGGGGAGGGTCTCTTTCCTCACACATTGAACAACTTTGGCCTTTCAAACCCATGTTAAAACTGGACAGTATCCCAGGTAGCAATGCTGTCATATTTGTAGATCAACGTCAAAAGTCTAACCTGTAGGAGTATTAGATTCATAGGCCCTTTGGTTTATCTGTTAATACAGCTTTATGACTTTGGGGGGAAAACTGTTAGCTGACATAATTGTTCAACATCACTTCAACTTCTATAAACAAATTAGAATAAGTATATTCATCCATTTATCTAAACTTGATCTCCCAAGGGGAGAAAGATTTCAGTTGATATATTCAAGGAAGAAAATGAAATTGAGCTTTGGGAAAAGAAAAGCACCTGCAAGCCACTTAGAAGTACAAGCAATTTGTGAAATAATATTTGCTATATTGTGGTGCTAGATCTGAATTGTAAAAGGCAGTACTCAAAATGCAAAATAAAAGGGTTTCATACTTGTGCTATTTTATTGGGACTCATAAAAAATAAGTACAACTTGCATTTTATTTCAATGTTACAAAGTCAGCTATTTACAAACAACAAAACAATGCCTCCCCCCAAGTTAGTGGGACTAGAGAGATGGGTCAGGAGTTAAGAGCCTGTACTGCAGGACCCAGGTGCCGTTCCCAGCACTGTTAGAAATGGGTCTGCAGCAACAAGAAAATGACCACAGAACTCAAAGCATTTTACTTCACCAGGAGATTGTGTAGCTATGCAAAATGAAGCAGGCAGGCATGCCCCGAGGGGACACCTTGGGGATTTTTATTCCTATACAAAGGGGGAATACTGTGTCTCACTTGGACTGGCCAAAAATTGGCTTTACATTCTCAGGCCGTTTGCTAGTTCCAAAGGGCACAGGTAGTTGTGAAAGTGCCACTTGTGAGAACAGGATACACCCTTCAGTCCGAACTTTGTTTATCGTTTTTAAGATTTATTTATTATATATATGATGCTCTGCCAGCACATACACCTGCAGGCCAGAAGTGGGCATTAGATCTCATTATAGATGGTTGTGAGTCACCATGTGGCTGCTGGGAATTGAACTCAGGACCTCTGGAAGAGAATACAGTGCTCTTAACCTCTGAGCCATCTCTCCAGCCCCCAGTCCATACTTTGATCTTGGAAAAATGCTTAGATGGTGGGGATTTTTTGCCAGATGGCATCTTTATGATTTTTTTGAGAGATGGAACAAAGTTTCATTTAACTCTTTGATAGAGAGAACAAGTCCTGGACATTTCTCACAGCAGTCACATTATATAATCCTGCCACTCCAGGTAAACTTTTGTTCTCAGTTGACCTCTGCAGGCAACTGTGTTAAGTGCACATATAAACACAGGCAAATAGTTAAAAATATTTTTTAAAAGGTAAGAAATGAAATTCAAGATTTTATTTGTATTGCAAACAGTTCCCAAATTCATGACTGACCTAAATTGAAGCAGAGGCCATGAAAGAACTTGTCTGGCTTACTTAACATGGTATAAGAAAGCTCAGCCTGCTTTCTTTTATTTTTATTTTTATTTTATTTTTTATACATTTCCTACTATAACAATACGGCAAATACATGGTATGTCTGTAGTCCATCTTGAAAGACTGAAAAGGATGTAAATTATTTCTTCCAGTAGTCCCATTGGATAAATTTATAAAGGATAAATATATAAAGTCCCATTGGATGTTGCCTTTACACCAATTAGGGTGACCCGTTCCTGAGACTTCACTAAAAATATACAATGTTGGGTCCACCTGAATCTGTAGATCAGAATCCATTGTTGGTGCTAGGGATATGCATTTCAAGAGGATCTCCAGATGTTTGGGGTGGATTTGGATGTACCTTCACATCTTAGGTCCTGGGAGAAGATGTGCATGCTGGCTAGTCTTTGTCAGCTTGACTCAGACTAGTTACCTGTGAAGAAGGAAGTTCAGTTGAAAACCTGTAAGCCAGGACTACGGGTCCAGGGACTGCACTTCCTACAGTGGCCTATCACACATTAATAATAACTGAGAAAATGCCCTTATAGCCTTGCCTATGGTCCAATATAATGGAGGCATTTTCTCAACTGAAGTTTGCTCTTCCCTGATGATCTTGGATGCGTCAAGTAAGGAAATCTAACTTTAACTATGCTTTTCAGGAGACAGCTGCAATCTTAAATCTTGGTTTCATGCTTGAGTTAACAATTTGAAATGATGTCCTCCCTTTTAAGTTTGAATATTATACAACTGTGAATCTATTCTGTGCTTCCTACTCAGAAAAAGTAACTATGTTCAAAGCATCCCACATTACAATCCAAGGAGCATGCATTCTAGTGATTCACAGAGAACTTAGCACATTAGAAGTTTCATGCTTAAGTAAGAAGCAGTCTGTGGCTTAGGAAGCACCACTGGACAGCAGCTCATTCTCCTGTAGGAAGGAAGCAATGGCAAGGTTTTGTTGGGTGGTTGAAGAAGTGACAAAAGCTTTTCTTTGGTTGGAATGGAAAATTCCTAGCCAGAGATTGGTTAATGGTGTCAGATTGGGATAGTTTTAATGTAAGATTTCAATGCCACCACCTTTGAATGTCTTTGTATGGTTTGTATAACAACTTGGAAGACATATGGGCTTTACTTTAATAGGTTTGTGGTTTCTGTTTATACATTTTAAGGCCTCCCCTCAAACCATCCCATTGTATATAAAACACTATGAGAAAATATTTCAAACTTTTTTATGTAACTATCCTAGTATCCCCACATAGCATTACTCTGCTAGTAACAGTGTATGTGTGTGTGTGTGTTCACATGGAAATGCAAATGACAGAGAACAACTTGTGAGAGTCAATTTTCTCCTCTCACCATATGGCTTCCAGGGATCAAACTCAGGTAGTCAGGCTAGGCAGCAAGTGCCTTTCCCACTGAATCATCTTACAAACCCCTGATATTTTAAGCAATCTTATAAAATTGTGCTTGCAAGGGTATTTTTCACAAAAGTGTTTGCCAGGTAAGAGTTAAGTATCTTAACGCTAATGCGTCAACAATTTAACATGTTTTCTATATTACAGTGGAAAATAGAATAAATTTTAAATATTTTTGTCTTTTGTCAAAACTGTATCAAAGATTTGACAACTAGATTCTTTTTGTGCTGTTGATTTATTCTTGCATTTTTTTGTGACACAAATACTTCTAATATTGAAAATGAGACCCAGATTGTACTGTCAGATAGAGTGACAAGTCAGTCTGGTGAATGGGGGAGAGCTTTAGTTACAGGTGCTTGGTTCCTTCTAGGTAGTAAGGAAGTGGATGGAAAGAAGAAACCCAGGGTGAAGATGAGGAAGGGAGCAAGTCTTCCTTAGCAGGGCAGCTCTCCCTCATAAGGTATGAGGTCTTTATAGCCATTTCTTGATTGAGATTTTTTTCTTTGCGTTTGTGAGTTCATGAAGAAGGTCTGGGAGATGTAGGGATTGTGGAGCTTGGGAAGGTGCTAGAAACCTCTGTATTCCACTGCTGGTGGCTAAGCTGACTTCTGTTCAGTTGTCCTGTGTAAAGCATTTTAGAGCCAGTCACTACCTAAGTGTATCCACTTTGTGGCCTTGGAGGCTAGTCCTTGTTTTGACCTGAGGGATTGTAGCCTATTCAGACTATTACAAATTACAAATTGAGACTTGGCTAAGTAGATAAATCCATAAAGTTATCTTCAGAGTACATTTAATTTGGGCATTGCTATGTTTACTTTATCCAAATAGACAGTGTTGGATGGTAAATTATTTATTTTTTATTTATTTTTAATTTTTTGAGATATTTTGTTATTTATTTATTTATTTTAAAACTATTTTATTTCCATATACATTTATATTATTACATATAAATAAAAATTACAAGTAAACTATTTATTGGTTAATGTTAATGGAAGTGTGGTGACCATCAACTGATAGGATGCATCAACCTTCATATTTAACATAATATCATTCCAATAAAAAATAAATCAATAATGGAAGCATAAGACCTTGCTCTTAAAGTTAATGTATCCATTGTCTGTGCACCTCCTAATGAGACTTCTCAACTAAGTTACAAAGTTTTTATCTTTCTGCATCTGATTTCATTTAGCACAATAGTGCTAATGACAATTATTTGCTTTCTAGAGTTACATGACAATCTATATGTGTATAAAATAGTGCTTAAACATTAATCCATGGATGGACATTTAAGTTGTATGCTTCCACTACTATAAGTGATGCTACAATGAGTATGGGAGTATGGGAGATCTCTCTTTTACAGATCATTTTTATTACCTATGGATATGAAATAAGTAGTTCTGTTCTTAATGTTTTAGTAACTTCTACATTTTTCCAAATGGTTGAATTGACTTACATTCCCATTGATAACATATAAGTATATTCTTTTCCAAATGGCCTTAATGCTTATTATCTTTGGATTTTTAGTTAGAGCCATCCTAACATGTAGAACTTCTGAAGTTCCAGATTTAATCTTTTTGTGTGTGATGAAGAAAGTACTTAAATATTTTGCTGTTCAATTAAAATTTTATTTTAATTAAAATATAACTATATCATTCCCCCTTTCTTCTCCTTCAAAGCCCTCCTGTGTCTTTCCCTCACCTCTCTCTTAAATTCATTCATCACCTCTTTTTATATAATTTCTGTTCTTTCGCTCTCTCTTCCTCTTACACACACACACACACACACACACACACACACACACACACACACACACACACACAAATGCAATCTACTGATTTCATTTAGTTTTTTTCTGGGATGTTTTTAGGGTGTATTACCTGGAGAAGCCTCATTCCCCTTCTCTGAACACTTGATAATTGTTTGCATCTCTTATCTAGGGATGGGGCCCCATGAGGTTTCCCCCCATACAGGTATGTCAACTGTTGTTGGTTGTTTGGGTCTTGTTCAGAAAGCCATTATTGTTAGCTTTCCATGGGTGATGTTTTCTTGTCACACATAGAAGACACAATCTTGAAGCAAAATTCCTGGTCCTCTGGCTCTTACAATCCTTCTTCTCTCTTTTCTAATAAGCTTCCTGAGCCTTTGATGTAGGGTTTGTATTGTAGATTTATTAGCTGGGGATGAGAATTCCACAGTGAGTTATTCTCTGCACTTGGACCAATTGTGAATTACTATAATGGTCTCTGTAGCCAAAAGAAGCTTTCTAAATAAGGGGTGAGAACTCTACTTATATGTGGGTGCAAGGGCAAGAAGTTAAAATGTAGTTAGGGATTAATACTGGTACAGTAACATAACAGTAATAGATTCTCTGTTAAGAGCTATGCCTTCATTAGCAACAGGTAGTTGCCTAGGTTTCTAGTATCAAGCATGATTTTTCTCCTGGTGAGGAGGACCGAAGTCCAATCAGATAATTGT
The DNA here is from genome assembly GCF_903995435.1 of Acomys russatus. NCBI lineage: Eukaryota > Metazoa > Chordata > Mammalia > Rodentia > Muridae > Acomys > Acomys russatus. The sequence goes on along the minus strand of NC_067142.1, from coordinate 41,400,530 downwards.
TTATTATTACTGAGATATTGCACCTTTAGGGATCTCTTACCATGCTGGTCATTGTTATGGTCCCTAGGCATCACTATTGATTCCTCTGGCAACATTCATAACACCTCTGGTACTATGGATGCTAGCCCACAAGAGATGAGGAGATTAGATCCAGGTCAATTCCTCCATGTCCTATGTCTAAAGCAATTGGTGTCTTTCCAAAAGGGACTTGACTTCAGCCTCTCAAAGGCAACCAAAGACAAGGGTAACAGCCTGTAATGTTTTGAGAGTTTCTTGGACTCTCTTGACCAACAGTTTGAAAAGAGGTCTCTTGTGCTTCTATTACGCGCGTGTGTGTGTGTGTGTGTGTGTGTGTGTGTGTGTGTGTGTATGTGTGTGTGTGTGTGTGTGTGTGTGTGTGTGTGTGTACGTGTGTCAGATCAACATGTCCTTCATGGTTACTTAAGTGCATTTTCAGATACCTCTGGCCATTTCTAGTTTTCATACCATCCATGGTGGACTATAGATTTAATGCTCTTCTGCCAAACTTCCATGGCATTTTCACAAAAATAGAGCCAAAATTTACATGGAATCACAAAGAAACTTGAATAGCTAAAGGAGTCATGACCAACAAAAACAAAATAGCTGTCACTTTGTCTAATTTCAAATTACATTTTGAAAATTTACTAAGTTTGTATAGAGCTAGACCAAAAACAGATGCATAAGTGAAAGGAACAGAACACTGAACTCAGAGATATACACATGTGCTGTCAACTCACTTTGAGAAAGGCAAGAGGAACAATCTAACTAGGAAAAAATAATCCATTCAAAAAGCACTCACTGAAATTAGATCATTATAATAATAGGTTGACAAAAATGTGAGTTTAAAATCTTAAACACACAGAAGAAGCTGTTGGAGTGGTACAGGTAATGCCATCTTGCTACTACTGTAAAAGTACAGGCAACAAAGGGAGAAATGACAACCACATTCTGCAAAGGAAGCTCAGGTTCTTTGCTAAGCTGGCAACACTAATTATTGCTGGAAAGCTGTGGGATGCGGTGCTCAATATTTTCTATGGCACAATTGAGGGGATACTGCCAAATTGTTTGTTTTAATGACTTCCTTGCTTATGGTGAAGCATATTTAACTTAAAGTTTGGAGAGTGAAAGACTCGAATACCAAAGAAAACAATCAAAATGAAAAGACAAACTGAACAGCAGGAGAAAACGCCCATGAATTGTATATCCAATAGGGGGCTAGTATCCAAAACATACAAGGAACTCATTACAGAGAGTAATGCTTTACTCCCTGAAGACGGCTGCTTCCCTTCCCTAAAAGGATATTCCTTCCTTTTGCCTGATGTAGAGATGAAAAGGTTCTTTTACATTGGTGTTTGAATTCTGTAGCACTCACTGAAGTTACACTGAGTTGGAAAATTTTTTTCCCTGACATCTTGGTGCTGGCTACATTCTGATAGAGGGAACAAACAAGTGTCTGACCAAAAAAAAAAAAAAAAAAAAAAAAAAAATCACAAGAACCTGTCTTAAAATTTTGATAGCTCAAGATCTCTACATGGGTAAGAAAGCAAAAAATCATCATTCCAACCCACCCCACAGGCACAATAGTGTTTATTCCCCCTCCGATTAGAGCCTAAGAAGTGATAAACACTAAAATTGCAAAGTTAAAGTTCTTTATTAAAGTGGCAACACTAATTACTAGTTAGAGAGCCTGGGATGTTGTGTTCAATATTTACTCTGTGGCACAATTACAGTGATTCTGCCCATTTATTTATTATAATTGCTGCCTTATTTATGATGCAATATTTATTTACTATCTGGACAGTGAAATAGCCAATGTGACTGATGCATAATGTGCTTTCAGTACTTGGTTCTAAGGCTGGCTCTATGCTAAGGCTGAGGCTGTGCTTAGCTGTACATATTGCACAAAGGCAGAAGCTGTCAGGAGTCCAGCATTTACCTTGGGATAGCAGATTCTGGACTGTGTTAGTCCACGTTGACTGCTGAGTCACTTCTGCCTTCTCCTTGACTGATGGCAGGGGAGCTCAGTAGGGCAGCCAAGTAACCTATTTTCTAATGGACAGGGCTGCATCTGCACTGTAGGAAAACATTTTAAGTGTTGTGTTAATGAAAATATGCCATGAGGTCAGGACATGTCCTTACAGGAAAGAGTTCCTTGAGTGGTTATGCAAATTCAAGCACCTTGAGCCTGTCCTGAATTAGGAACACCATACTTCAGCCTTGAGCTATAACAAAAGATATTGGAGGGAAGGCCTTTAGGTGCCCAGCATCACAAAATGATTTTTAGGAGTGACTCAAAGGGACGCCTTCCTGAAAAATCATGATTGACTGACTTTCCTGAGTCAATAAGTAGTAGCTATTCTCCTAGGACTTGTAGATACCTATTTGTTGCTAACATGTGTGTTTATATGTATATAGGCTGGACATATGCATGCCAGGGAGCTCAGAAAGTTCCATTAGCTGCCCTGTTAGTTCATGCTGAGAATTCTGGCACTGCATCTTTTTATATGTGTACCGGAGATAGGCTTTTTTTTTTTTTTTTTTTTTTTTTGGCACATCAAATATTCACAGAGAATTGGCTTCTGATTTAACCATAAGAGCCTTGGGAATTATGATGTCTGCCTGACATATTGGGTCTTAGGTGTCTCTTCAGAGCTTTTCTGTACTGTTCACAAATCCTGCTGCATTCTGAAGACAGGATTTAGACTGAGTCATCTCTTCTGACCTCTAAATTTATCTTGACTTCGAGTTCTATATTGCTTTTATGCTACAGACTGACAAGCTATAGATTAGAATTTAAGGGGTGGAAAGAAAAAAGGAAGATGGCAATAAGAAAATGCTGAGGATTTTATCTGATAGGATAGAACAGCATAGGGGAAGGCAAGGCAGCCTCATAGTGTGTTGGGGGTGCATAAAGGGTGGAAGATAGAGCCTCTGTGAAAGGTGGTGAATTGGCATCTAGGCAGTCAGTCAAGATGGGACTTGAGGCATCAAGTCGAGCTAAGAATAGATCTCTAACAGGAAAGTGCCTGAGAAGAGGCTCACAGTGAAGATGCAGTCATTGGCAATGTAAAGGCTGGCACAGGACCAGTGACTTTAGGACTATAATGATACTTCCAGAATAGTAATAGTAATTGGCACAGAAAGAACAGAATAGCTACTTCTAATGCCCCTATTCCTTGTCAGCTGAGTTCTATTCATTATGAAATTATTGTTTTTTCTTTGTGGACCCCAAAGCTATGAGAGCTGTTTTTTATGAACATCTTGGACGAGTCTCTTTGTTTCCCCCAGTTTGAATTAATAAAACTGTTGTCTGATTTTTCAGAAGTCTTTAACTCTTTTTTAAACACTGTTCTATTGTCAAAGAAGTCTCCTGAGGCAGGCCTTGAAACATGGGTGTGCATGTGGGTTCTTGATGATACATGGGCAAGTGACCATTATAGTCTCTTTATAGTTTCCTTTCTTCACACAGGACATTAATGTCTCCCTCATAGTGTTGTTGTGAATATGCACTTATAAAACATGCATAGTGGTGCACCTCCGGAGATAAGTACTTATTATATATGGTCATGTATGTTAGGAGTAGCTGATTTAAAGCTACTCACTGCATTGTCCTCATTGACTGGGGAAGCACCTTAGCCTGCTGAGTTCTGTCTCTTTCCAACTTCAGAATCTGGGAGTGAGATGTGGTTATTGTCTGATTAGAAACAAATTTTGCTCCTCTCAGGTCTAGTTCCAAGTACTCATGTAAATTAGTATGCAGCATGTGGGGTGGTTTTGGAGTGGGATGACTGAAAGCCAGGAATTGTGTGCAGCTAACTGATCTATAACAGCCTCTTTGAAGCTGACTTATGCATGAGAGGCCTGTATGTAAACTCTGAGAATAGCCCTGTAGCCTACTCCACTTGGAATGCCCGTTTGACATGGGATGTCTCCCTTTCATAGTGCCCTGTCGCTGGTAACCAGTGAGTATCCTCCTAGAGCACCTTGGCTTTGTTCTCCCCACCAAACTAAATTGTTGTGTTTAAAGAACAAACCCTTCGAAATTTATCTTAAAAAACTGAACATATCTGTTTTCAAATATGAATGCCATGTAAATAGTAAACCCACTTCTACTAGTGACGTTTGGACATAGCAAACAAAGTGGCCAAAAGCCATGTATAAAGGGATACTGTATAAGAGGAGAGCAAAGGGAGAGCCTATCTGTCACCAGACAGGCAATATGTGTACTCAGGCAAAACAGATGAGAGAATCTTGGAATTGAGTGGTTTCCACATCATTCATACAGTGTTCTGTTGGAGAATGTCAGCGTCAAGGACCATTTAAGCACAGGGGTAGTTGTGCCCCTGTGATCAAAGGAGAAACAGATATTTTGTCCATACCACCCCCCCCCTGCCACACACACACCTTGAAATGGAGCTTCTAGAGCCCTTTTCATTTTGTGATTTATGGGCTGACAAGAGCATCTTGTGTTGTACTATTTTATCTCAGCTTGTGCTTCCCAACACAATAGCAGCACTCTCTAGAGTGATACTAATGAGATGCCAGGTGTCCCGCGTCTTGGTAGCTTCAGGATTTGGTGACGGTATAGGAAAGATCAAAACATGATTAGAGGAATGGAACTTTGGGCCCAAAGATCTGTTTTCTGGGGCCTTTAAACCTCAAGAAAAGGAAATAGGGATTCCAGGTGGAGATTCCAATTCCAGGAGACTTAGCTAGATCTTGCCCTGTATTGCTCATTATCCACCATTTCTTTATACCCTTTGTTGTGCTCTGTATAACAACTTAGTAATAGGAAAGTGTGCTGCTGACTTCTGTGCACCATTATAGCAAATGAGCAAGAGAAAGGGGTTGTGGGAAATCATGTTTTGCAGCAATGTCATGCAGAAGTGCAGGTAAGGGTAACTGGGGACTCCATACTTGATTGACGTTTGAAATGGGAGAGAACACTCCTGTGAGGCTGAGCCCTTAACTGGGTGTGTCTGTAGGCCACCCACTTGGTGTTTGCTAAAAACTAGAGATTTGTTTGGTGTGCCAAACTCCATACTGATATCGAGGAACCAATATGTTGTTATGATCAAAAGAGGTTTCTCCAGCAGCACCCAATGGAGTTTTCTGTTGCTTTCTTCTCTCCTTTCTGTGTTGACTCTGAAGGGATTGGAGGTCACATGGGCCTTGATGTGGGAAGGTGAGTCCTCAATCTCAAGCCCTGAAAAATAGACAATTGTGTCTCCTTTGACACTGTAGTTTTCTGGCTCAAGTAGACAGAGCTGTTTTTGAAAAAGTTTAGTTTTTTAGTTAACTGCAAGTGTTACTATTTTGGTGAGAATGAATAATGTTTTTAATACCCTTGATAATCAAGGTAACATTTATTAGCAGGGTTAACAAGAATAGTTACTCTTAACTATTTAATAGTAACAAGCATAGGATTTCCCCAGAGGTTTTGTTTGAGTATCTGGAGAAAGGAATAGATTTCATAATTTTATAATCGCAAACATAGTTGTGGATGTGACTGTTGTTCAGTCTTCTTCCATTCACTTCTCTAGTTATCATCTCCTACTTTGAAGAATGATTATTGTCGATACTTTGTTGCTGCTATTGCCCTCAATAGGTCCTGAATGTGAGTCCGTATGAGTCAGATGATCAGGTGGCACATGCTGTAAAAATAAAACTAATTTACCATAAATTATGGAGCTACTTTGGTTGATTGTCAGGAAGCAAGAGGACAGTGGGGACAGTGTTTTGGGTAGCAGATCTCAACCTGTGCTCCATTTGGGTGCTTCTACGTTTTTGCTTCGTTCTCTAGTAGCTGCTGTGGGCAGATTGTTTCTCAGGTTTGCTCCCCAGAAGGATTTACATAAGGGGCTTGGAAGACCAAAAAGAAGCCATTGTTCTTGGAGGGGAAGCTGCCATGTGCTCAACAGATGTCTCCCATGGGAGAGTTCGTTGTAGTTGGTTGTGTTGACATCTTCTTTAGAACACAAAATGCTTACTCAAAATGACCTACAAAGTGAACTCCTTATCTAGAATAGGTTACAACCCTCAAAATTATATGGCTAAATATGAGAGTCATGATTCACACTTCATGAATTTGCATGAATTTCCTCAGTGTGCTTTGAAGCTATGTCTATGGAGAAAACCAAGACCAAGCCTGATTTTGAAAAACCTCTATATGTAACATGACCCCTTTTTGCTGACTGCTCAAATGTTTGCATTATCATCTTTCTTTCTTTTTTTTTTTTTTTTTTTTTTTTATTTATTTATTTATTTTTTTTTTTATTTTTTTTTATTAATTTATTCTTGTTACATCTCAATGTTTATCCCATCCCTTGTATCCTCCCATTCCTCCCCCCCCATTTTCCCATTATTCCCCTCCCCTATGACTGTTCCTGAGGGGGATTACGTCCCCCTATATATTCTCATAGGGTATCAAGTCTCTTCTTGGCTACTTGCTGTCCTTCCTCTGAGTGCCACCAGGTCTCCCCCTCCAGGGGACATGGTCAAATGTGAGGCACCAGAGTATGTGAGAAAGTCGTATCACACTCTCCACTCAACTGTGGAGAATATTCTGACCATTGGCTAGATCTGGGAAGGGGTTTAAAGTTTACCTCCTGTATTGTCCTTGGCTGGTGCCTTAGTTTGAGCGGGACCCCTGGGCCCAAATCTGCCTATCATATTGTTCTACTTGTAGATTTCTAGGACCCTCTGGATCCTTTTATTTTGCTGTTCTCCCATGCGTCTCTCATTTAGAGTCCCAATAGGATGCCTTCCCCTCTGTCCCAGTTTCCTGGTAAGTGAAGGCTTTTGTGGGACATGCCCCTTGGGCTAGTATGCAGATATAAGTGAGTATATACCATTTGATTCTTTCTGCTTCTGGGTTAACTCACTCATTATGATCATTTCTAGCTCAATCCATTTATCCACAAATTTCGGGAATTCCTTGTTTTTAATAGCTGAGTAGTATTCCATAGTGTATATGTACCACAGTTTCTTTATCCACTCTTCTACTGAGGGACACTTAGGCTGTTTCCATGTTCTGGCTATTATGAATAAGGCTGCTATGAACATGGTTGAGCAAATTTTCTTGTTGTGTGCTGGAGCATCTTCTGGGTATATTCCAAGGAGTGGAATAGCTGGGTCTTGAGGAAGCCCTATTCCCATTTTTCTGAGATAGCACCAGATAGATTTCCAAAGTGGCTGTACTAGTTTGCATTCCCACCAGCAATGAAGGAGTGTTCCTCTCTCCCCACATCCTCGCCAGCATGTGGTGTCGCTTGAATTTTTGATCTTAGCCATTCTGATGGGTGTAAGATGGAATCTCAGAGTTGTTTTGATTTGCATTTCCCTGATGGCTAAGGAGGTTGAGCATTTCTTTAAGTGTTTCTCAGCCATTTGATACTCCTCTGTTGAGAATTCTCTGTTTAGTTCCAAGCCCCATTTCTCAATTGGGTTATTCGGTTTGGTGGTGTTTAATTTCTTGAGTTCTTTATATATTTTGGATATTAGACCTTTGTCAGATGTAGGGTTGGTGAAGATTTTTTCCCAGTCTGTAGGCTGTCGCTTTGTTCTCTTGACAGTGTCTCCTGCCTTACAGAAGCTTCTCAGCCTCATGAGGTCCCATTTATTAATGGTTGACATTAAGGCCTGGGCCGTTGGTGTTCTGTTCAGGAAGTTGTCTCCTGTGCCAATATGTTCCAGGCTCTTTCCCACTTTTTCTTCTAAGTGAGTTAGTGTCTCTGGTTTTATGTTGAGGTCTTTAATCCACTTGGATTTGAGTTTTGTGCAAGGTGACAAATATGGGTCCAGTTTCATTTTTTTACACATAGACCTCCAGTTAGACCAGCACCATTTGTTGAAGATGCTATCCTTTTTCCATTGAATGGATTTGGCTTCTTTGTCAAAAATCAAGTGACCATATGTGTGTGGATTCATATCTGGGTCTTCGATTCGATTCCACTGATCAACCAGCCTGTTGCTGTGCCAGTACCATGCTGTTTTAAGTACTATTGCTTTATAGTACAGTTTGAGATCAGGTATGGAGATTCCTCCGGAGCATCTTTTATTGTACAAGATTGTTTTAGCTATTCTGGGTTTTTTGTTTTTCCATATGAAGTTCAGAATTGAACTTTCAATGTCTTTAAAAAATTGTGTAGTTATTTTGATAGGGATTGCATTGAATCTATAGATTGCTTTTGGTAGGATGGCCATTTTTACTATGTTAATTCTCCCGATCCATGAGCAAGGAAGATCACGCCATCTTCTCAGGTCATCTTCAATCTCTTTCTTCAGAGTTTTGAAATTTTTTTCATACAAGTCCTTCACTTGCTTAGTTAGGGTAACTCCTAGATATTTTATATTGCTTGTGGCTAATGTGAAGGGTGTGGTTTTCCTAATTTCTTCCTCTGCAAGCTTGTCATTTGTGTATAGGAAGGCTACAGACTTTTTTGAGTTAATTTTGTATCCAGCCAATTTGCTGAAGGTGTTTATCAGCTTTAGGAGTTCTCTGGTGGAGTTTTGAGGGTCACTTATGTACACTATCATATCATCTGCAAAGAGGGATAATTTGACTTCCTCCTTTCCCATTTGGATCCCCTTGATCTCCTTTTGTTGTCTTATTGCTCTGGCTAGAACTTCGAGTACTATATTGAAGAGATATGGAGAGAGTGGGCAGCCTTGCCTTGTTCCCGATTTGAGAGGAATTTCCTTGAGTATCTCACCATTTACTTTGATTTTGGCTATTGGCTTGCTGTATATAGCCTTTATTATGTTGAGGAAAGTGCCTTGTATCCCCGATCTCTCTAAAACTTTAAACATGAATGGGTGTTGAATTTTATCAAATGCTTTCTCTGCATCCAAGGAGATAATCATGTGGTTTTTTATTTTCAGTTTGTTTATATGATGGATTACATTGATGGATTTCCGTATATTAAACCATCCCTGCATGCCTGGAATGAAGCCTACTTGGTCATGATGAATGATATCTTTGATGTGCTCCTGTATTCGTTTTGCAAGTATTTTATTTAGTATTTTTGCATCTATGTTCATAAGAGAAATTGGTCTGAAATTCTCTTTCTTTGTTGAGTCTTTGTGAGGTTTAGGTATCAATGAGACTATGGCCTCATAGAATGAATTTGGTAATTTTCCATCCATTTCTATCTTTTGGAGTAGCTTGAAGAGTATCGGTATTAGCTCGCCCTTAAAGGTCTGGTAGAATTCTGCACTGAAACCATCTGGCCCTGGGCTTTTTTTGGTTGGGAGACCATCGATGATTGCTTCTATTTCTGTCGGGGAAATGGGACTATTTAACTTGTTTATCTGTTCTTCACTCAACTTTGGCAAGTGAACTTGATCAAGAAAATCGTCCATTTCCCTTAGATTTTCAAATTTTGTGGCGTATATGCCTTCAAAGTAGGATCTTATGATTCTTTGAATTTCTTCAGTGTCTGTTGTTATGTCTCCCTTTTCATTTCTGATTTTGTTGATTTCAATACTGTCTCTCTGCCTTTTAGTTAGTTTGGCTAATGGTCTGTCTATCTTGTTGATTTTCTCAAAGAACCAGCTTTTGGTTTTGTTGATTCTTTGGACTGTTTTCTTAGTTTCTAATTTGTTAATTTCAGCCCTGAGTTTGATAATTTCCAGGCGTCTACTCCTCTTGGGTGTTTCTGCTTCTTTTTTTTCTAGGGCTTCCAGTTGTGTTGTTAAGATGCTTATGTGCGATGTTTCCAATTTCTTTTTAAAGGCACTTAGTGCTATGAATTTTCCTCTTAGCACTGCTTTCAATGTATCCCACAAATTTGGGTATGTTGTTTCTTCATTTTCATTGAATTTCAGAAACTCCTTGATTTCTTTCTTTATTTCTTCCCTGACCCAGGTGTCATTTAGCAGAGAGTTGTTTAGTTTCCACAAACGTGTAGGCTTTTTGTTATTTCTGTTGTTGTTGAATTGCAGCCTAAGAGCATGGTGATCTGATAGGATACAAGGTATTATTTCAATCCTCTTGTATCTGTTGAGGCTTGCTTTGTGACCTACGATGTGATCAATTTTGGAGAAGGTTCCATGGGGTGCAGAGAAGAAGGTGTATTCTTTCTTGTTTGGGTGAAAGGTTCTATAGATATCTGTTAGATCCATTTGACCCATGGCATTGGTTAATGATGTTATTTCTCGGCTTAGTTTCTGTTTCAATGACTTATCCTTCAGTGAGAGTGGGGTGTTGAAGTCTCCCACTATTATTGTGTGGGGATCGATGTGTGGTTTAAGCTTTTTTAGGAGATCTTTTACATATGTGGGTGCCCTTGTATTGGGAGCATAGATGTTCAGAATTGTGATGTCATCTTGGTTGACTTTACCTTTGATAAGTATGAAGTGTCCTTCCTCATCCCTTTTGATTAATTTTGGTTGAAAGTCTATTTTGTTCGATACTAAAATGGCTACACCTGCTTGCTTCTTGTGACCATTTGCTTGGAATATTTTTTTCCAACCTTTTACCCTGAGGTAATGCCTTTCATTATGGGTGAGATGTGTTTCTTGGATGCAGAAGAATGTTGGGTCTTGTTTATGTACCCATTCGGTTAGTCTGTGTCTTTTTATTGGAGAATTGAGGCCATTGATGTTGAGAGATATTAATGACCAGTGACTGTTAAGAGTCTTAATTTTGATGTTGTTTCCAGTCGAGCGTTTGTGTAGTTGTGTTTTTGCCATGGGATAGTTATCTATTTCCTGGGTAGTTTTGGTTGTAGCTTGACCCTTTGGGATGGAGTTTTCCTTCTAGTACCTTCTGTAAAGCTGGGTTTGTGGATAGGTACTGTTTGAATTTGTTTTTGTCATGGAATATTTTGTTTTCTCCATCAATGGTTATTGATAATTTTGCTGGGTAAAGTAGTCTGGCCTGGCATCTGTGTTCTCTTAGGGTTTGCAGGATCTCTGTCCAGGACCTTCTGGCTTTTATGGTCTCTGCTGAGAAGTCAGGTGTAATTCTGATAGGTTTACCATTAAATGTTATTTGGCCCTTTTCCCTTGCAGCTTTTAATATTTTTTCTTTGTTCTGCATGTTTTGTGTTTTGATTATTATGTGGCGGGCAGTTTTTCTTTTCTGGTCAATTCTATTTGGTGTTCTGTAGGCCTCTTGTATGTTTATAGGCATCTCTTTCTTTAGATTGGGGAAATTTTCTTCTATGATTTTGTTGAGAATAGTTTCTGGGCCCTGGAGTCTGATGTCTTCTCTTTCTTCAATGCCTATTATCCGCAAATTTCTTCTTTTCATGGTGTCCTTAATTTCTTGGATGTTTTGTGTCAGGAGTTTTCCAGATTTGGCATTTTCTTTAATGGTTGATTCAATATCTGTGATTGTATCTTCTAGCCCTGAGATTCGTTCTTCCATCTCTTGGATTCTGTTAGAAAAGCTCACCTCTGTGTTGCTCGCCTTCTTCTCTGAGGTCTCACGTTCTCGTTTTTCTTCTGTCTGTGTGTTTATCATTGAATCCATTTTCATTTTCAGATCTTGAACTGATTTTTTGATTTCTTTCATCTGATTTTTTGTATATTCCTGAGTTTCTTCCATTGCCTCTTTATAGGTCTTCAGAGCTTGAACCGTTTTAGCTATTTCTTTCATCTGGTTGTTTGCATTTTCCTGCAATTTTTCCAGTTCCACTCTATGTGCTTCTTTTATGTCTCTCACCTGTTTGTCTGCGTCTTCCTGCATTTGATTACGAATTTTATTTGTTTCCTCCATTATCATCCTCATTACTAAGGATTTGAGGTCATTTTCTTGTATTTCCGTTGTATTTGAGTTCTCCGGGTGGTTTTCTTTGGGATAGCTGGAAACTGGAGACGCCATGTTGTTTTGGGGTTTTTTGCGTATGCTTTTTCGTTGTCCTTTAGACATCTTGCCGTCTTTGTTTTTGTTGGGTAGCTTCCAGAGTTGAATGGAGGGTGTCTGATGATAGATTCACTTGTTTTCTTACGATTTCCCTAGGCTGCGAGCTCAAAGCTTCACTGGTGTGGATGTTAGGAGGTTAGCCCTGTTGTTCTGGTCTCTCACAGCCAGTGATCCTCAGTCCCTCTCTGCTGTGGATCCTGCAATTGTTCTGGGTCTCTGAATGAGCGTTGGGTCAGGCCAAGGTATCCACAGCCTTCTGTGTTCCCTGCCAAGTCCAGCCAGGAGCACTGGGACCGAACCACGGGCAGAACTCAGCTAGATTCTCAGGGCCAGAACCGTCTGCCAAGCTCAGCTAGGGATTTTGGGCCCAAAATGCACACAGGGCCCAGCCAGAATTTTTGGGCTGGGACTACGCACCAAGCTCCACTAGGGCCTTTTGGCCCAAAGTGCGTGCTGTGGTCAGTTATTGACTCAGGGCCCGAACTGACCACCAATCTCAGCCAGGAATTCTGGATTCAAACTGTACACTGTGTCCAACCAGAGTCTTAGAGCTGGTGGAACCGAGAGCTCTGTCCAGCCTGTGCCACAGCAGGAGAACTGCGGCTGCTCTGAGTTAGCGCCAGTAGTGGAACAAGTGCTCCACCCGGACTGTGTCACCGCAGGGGAGCTGCCGCTGAGCTGAGGTGGTGCCTAGGATGGAACCGAGCACGTCACCAAGCCTGCGCCACAGCAGGAGAACTGCGGCTGCTCTGAGTTAGCGCCAGTGGTGGGACAAGTGCTCCGCCCAGACTGTGTCCCCGCACGGGAGCTGCCGCTGAGCTGAGGTGGTGCCTAGGATGGAACCGAGCACGTCACCAAGCCTGCGCCACAGCAGGAGAACTGCGGCTGCTCTGAGTTAGCGCCAGTGGTGGAACAAGTGCTCCGCCCGGACTGTGTCCCCGCAGGGGAGCTGCCGCTGAGCTGAGGTGGTGCCTAGGATGGAACCGAGCACGTCACCAAGCCTGCGCCACAGCAGGAGAACTGCGGCTGCTCTGAGTTAGCGCCAGTGGTGGGACAAGTGCTCCGCCCAGACTGTGTCCCCGCAGGGGAGCTGCCGCTGAGCTGAGGTAGTGCCTAGGATGGAACCGAGCACGTCACCAAGCCTGCGCCACAGCAGGAGAACTGTGGCTGCTCTGAGTTAGCGCCAGTGCTGGAACAAGTGCTCCGCCCGGACTGTGTCCCCGCAGGGGAGCTGCCGCTGAGCTGAGGTGGTGCCTAGGATGGAACCGAGCACGTCACCAAGCCTGCGCCACAGCAGGAGAACTGCGGCTGCTCTGAGTTAGCGCCTGTGGTGAAACCAAGTGCTCCGCCCAGACTGTGTCACCGCAGGGGAGCTGCTGCTGAGCTGAGGTAGTGCCTAGTGTGGAGCAGCGTGCTCAACTACGCCTGCGCCACAGCAGGGGAGCTATGGCCACGCTGAGTTAGTGCCTCAGGCAGAATTGTTTGCTGGGCCGGGCCAATACCCGGGACTCTGGGGCCGAACTGTCCGCCGAGTCCAATCTGGGTCCAAAGGCTCCACGCGACCCAAATCCTGCCCCGAGTCCCCTCTCCCGCAGCAATTCCCACCAGCCACCACACCAATCGCCTCCACCGGAAGGCTATGAGCTGCAAACCTCAGCCGCCGCTGCTGGTGCCGCTGGTGCTGCCGCCTCTACCGCTGCCGCTCCGATCAGAGAAAAACCACGCTCCTCCCGTGTGCAGGGGCACGCAGGTCCACCGCACCCTGGTCCCTCCGAACCGTGGAGCACTCCCGCTGCCGTGATGTTCGGACCTCGGTGTTCCTGGCTCAGAAATCTGTGCAATTCCCTGAATTGTTCACTGGAGCCTCCAAACGCGGTCCACACTGCTCGCCGCCATCTTGGATCCCCGCATTATCATCTTTCAAGCATAAAAATTTTGCTAGACTTTTCCTTGTCTTTCCTTTTCTGAGTTACTTTTCCTAAGGACACAGTGTCTGCTTTGTGCACACCTTGACATTTCTTTTTTCTTTTGAGGAGTTTTTGCTCCTAATTTATGCCCCCGGCTGAGTGCTCTCTGCTCCATTGCCAATTCCCCCTCTGAGTAGCAGGTCATGTATATTTCTTTCCAGATGATTCAGATTTTCTTTCTGATTTAGAAACACATAATATATTCTTACATGAAAAATATTTTCAATAGAAATATATAAAATAAAAATATTACTTATATGATATTCTAGTCACCTTTTTTTTTACACTTTTTGAACATATGTTTTAAACTGTGTAAATTCTTATGTCATTAAATACTTCATTTTACTTGTCTCCTAATACTTACACCAACTCAAGCTAAAATAAATAGGAAACTGGTGAACACTCCACTCCCATTTTGAGGCAAGTGATCTCAGTCTCCACTGACAAATATAGTATTCCAAGGGTTTTCTCATTTCTGCTTGTTGAGCTGTAACTAGTCTTGGTAAGTTCTACTGCTTACCCACGTAGCCTGCTTTTATCTAGAAAAACAGGGGATTTGACTTAGCATCTCTGCCTGTGACCTTTAGTGTCAGGCTTAAGGCTGTGCTGTCTGAGCTCTGCCCCTCCTCCATGTGGCATGACGTCAAACATACTTTGGTTTTCATGTTTGGACACCAATTTCACAGAGATATTTAAAGTTTGGTGTTTTAGTTAGACTCTGGTCACTATGAGGCAAGGTTGTATTTTGGTTAGTATTTTTCAAGATTTGGTACTCAAACCATATGAAGTATGATTACTCCAACTGCTTATTAAAAATTGAGATTCCCAGAGTCCTTTCCAAGATCTGCTCAATCAGAACTTTCTTGGTTGGTTTTTAGGACTCAAAATTTGAAGCATGAACCCATTATGAATTTTACATACACACACATTGACAACCTCGATTTCAGTGAGTGAATAAATCATGGCATATTTAAAAAATTCTTTGCCCTGTTTCTATGGTTCACAAACAAGTATCTAGTATTGAGGCATTTCACGACTTACCCTATTGTCTTGTGTTTATATTTTGCAGTTCTATTGAGAACTAAAATTCTACATTCACAGAGGTGTTTGTTCACTTTGGGGGCATTAGTCCAGATATCACATACACTTCTTTCTCCCTACTATCTGAATTTCAGGAAGCTTTTCCATTTTGTGATCTGCTTCAATCCCCTGTAGATGACGACTTCAAGTATTAATAGTGGCAGCTGTTGGAACTTTGCGAAATACCCAGGTCTCTTGTGTGTCCCTTGAAGAATTTGTGAGATTTACTCAGTAGGTCTAGCATGTCCTGTATTGCGGTGCTAACCTCTGGTGGCCAGCTCACCAGAGCTGTGGAAGAGGATCAGCTTCATTATGAGTGGAAGGAGGACAAGGAATTGTCTTTCATCAGCCTGCCTACCACTCCAAATACGACAGCAAAGACAGGAAATTTCAAAAGTAAAACGGGTGGTGGTACTTTTGTGTTTTAGATGTCTTGATTTTTGTCACACTCAGTTTCTTGTGAGCTAATCCCTTTCGTGCTGTTTAGAGGTTGACTTCAAAATGGCAACTAATTAAAAGTAGAAAATGTAGTATCCTTTGAACGTGCATACTTCTTTGGAGATGAGAGAGGAAGATGCCCTAGATTTATTTTAAAATGATTTACTTTCAAATCCGTGGCCAAATTGAGCACCATACAGGGTCACTACTAAATAAAGCTCACAGATGTTTTCCAGTGAAGGTATACCTTAATCTTTTTGTAGATCTAACAAGCAGAGTGGCTTGTCTGTCTTTGTCCTTAGGATGTTTTCCCCATGAACATGAATAATGATCTGAATATTAACTTAAAACATTTAGAAGCCTTTGGAAGTCTAGTATAGGTTAAAGTCTTAATTAATATCATACTACCCAGATTATTGCTGATTTAGAAGCATTTACTTAACTTCCTCCAAATGGTGGCAGGCTTTAGTTTTGTTTTTTTGTTTTGTTTTGTTTTGATTTTTTTTGGCTCACTCAATTTTTATTATACATAGACAGTATGTGGCAAGAGTCTCTGACTTGGTCGAAGAATGCTTGTGTAGAAGAGTGTGCACCATGTACAAATGATGCAGATGAGACCATATCTGCTACCAGTGATGTTTTAGAAGGTTTAGGTAACTCTGCCTGTTTTAAAGCAGCACCCAAACTTGAATTAATTATCATGTTAGGTTAAAGCATAGAATTTTATACGGAGACACACAGGGTGACTATTTCCTTTATTTACATACAAGTAATGTATAGTTTTTGCTAATAGCAATGAATGCTTTTTGTTCATAGTCTTCAAAGAACAGTGGTGGTTGAAATTGTTGTATAGTGCACCAATCAAACACACACACACACACACACACACTGGATTAGCAAAGATGATTGCCGTTTAGAAAGTAAGCTATACTCCAGGCACTAACTTAGGCATTTTCATATTTGGTTTTGCTCCATTGTGAAACACCTATTTGCTATAATTTATGTTTCCATGGTGTCACACACTAATAGGAGGAGTTTAGTTGATGGGGGTCACTTAGATTTCAACATGCATAATTGTAGTCACTTGGCAGGCTTAGGTACAAAGGTACCTCTCCAACACCACTGTCCCTTTTCACCTGAAGCTCTCTTGAACAAAATTCAAAATGTGTCAAGATGTAGCTAGTTATTTGCAGTAGCCTGCATATTGACCATCTTTATTTGTTCCTTTGAAAAGAATCGTACCCATGCATAATCAGTAATGGACATTTTAGAAAATGTCAGGAATTTTCTTTTTTTCTGGAAGTGGAAGTGCTCTGCTCCTTTGTTTTTAGAAAGACCTCTGGGGGGGGGGGGGAACTGTGCCCTAGAGCAAGTTGCTCTCTGAATCTGTTTTCATTGCTGTGGAGTAGCCATGACATACTTTTTTTTTTTAATGGCAGAATGACTTAGAAATAACACATAGAATAGGCCTAGAGCAGCATTGGCCTTGGAATAGTGTGGATACTGGTTGGAGTTTGTCGGGGCCAGGTTCCCAGGTTCTTGTATCCTGGAACAAAAAAATCAAATGAAAACCTAGATTAGGAGAAGCAGGACTTCCAAGGAGGGAGTAAACCAAAACTAGAAGGAAGCTGGAAAGCCTAATAGTAAACATCAATTTCAATGCCTCCTTGTCATGTGCTTTTCCATGCATGCTCCATGTTTTCTCTGTAGTTCAGTCTTTGAGGGTTTTTCTACCTTTTTTTCTGTCAGCTGGTTTTTTTTAATAGACTGATTTGTGTGTGTGTGTGTGTGTGTGTGTGTGTGTGTGTGTTTATGTGTGTGTTCACTTACGTCTGTGTGCAAGCATGTGTGTGTGAGAGTGTGTGTGTGAGTGTGTGTGTGAGAGTGAGTATGTGTGAGTGTGTATGTGAGAGAGTGTGTGTGTGTGAGAGAGTGTGTGTGTGTGAGAGAGTGAGTGTATGTGTGAGAGTGTTTGTGATAGAAGGTGTGTGAGAGAGGGGGTGTGAGTGTGAGTGAGTGAGGGGTTGTGAGTGAGGGGTTGTGAGTGAGAGGGGGTGTGAGTGAGAGGGGGTGTGAGTGAGAGGGGGTGTGAGTGAGAGGGGGTGTGAGTGAGAGGGGGTGTGAGTGAGAGGGGGTGTGAGTGAGAGGGGGTGTCAGTGAGAGAGGGGGAGTGTGAGAGAAAGGGGTGGTGTAGGCCAGGGGACATTCTTGGGTGTTGGCTCCTCAGTATTGCCCAGTTTTTATTTTTTTGAGGTAGTCTCTCACTGGCCTAGAACCTGCCAAGTAGGTTAGGTAAGCTGGCTGGCCAGTGAGCCATAGGGGAACCTGTGTGTCCCCAACTTGCCAGTGCTGAGATTACAAACCCTGGGTATCACAGCTGGACTTTGTCTTTAACATGGGTTCTTGGTGTCCAAGGGAAGCCTTCAATGCTTACATAAGAGACTACAGATGAGCCATTGCCCCTGTGCTAATATGCCAATTTAGACATCATTCTGTGTCATACTTTTCTGCTACAGAAGAAGATCAAATGATGGGAGTTGATGTTTTAACAAATAATGTGTGCAGTTCATTTGTCGGGTGCTATGTTGGGCAATATTGATGACTGCTGAACTTCAATGTCAATGTTTACTTTAGTGTGTTTTTGAAAAATATTTTCAGATAGGCATACCAATTGGATACAGTAATGGCAAATTTAAGTGCTCTTTATTTGTACATTAAATGAGTCAAATAGTCAATACAGCGACTTAGTTGTTTTCTGGAAGCATTCAGATGGCTTTATGATGATGATGATTCTTGTGCAGCTTCAGAAAGACATGAATTCCATTAAAGCTGACCACATGGTATATGCACATAAGCTATGTTCATTTAAAAACAGCACAGAGGCGGCAGCCGATTATCAAGGCCAAGATGATTAAGACTTTGCCACATTGATTTATCCTCTTGATTTCCCCTTTAAAAAAACAAACCAAACAAAACCCATAAAACATTTTTAAGTACACCAAGAAAAATCTCAAATATTAGGCTATTCATCTTTGAAAAAGCATCCAATGAAGGGCTATTTATAACTACACCATTTTATGTGTCACATTTCCTAGAATGAATGCTTCTTGGAATTCTCTAATACCTAGGGCATAATGAAATTATTACAGTTTTTCTAAATGTGGAAATACCATATAAACACAGCTTAGTAATGTCCCCTTTTCGTATGCCCCGAGGTCTGTACAGAACTGTATCCTGTTCTCTAGAATCTTCCGTGTTCTGGGCTGTTTTTGTTTCCTCCTCTTTGTTTCTTGGTTTCTCACAAATGACGGTTAGCTCCAGAGTTGTCGAGGCTTGGAGATACTTAAGTGTATCTTAAGATGCTGGTTTTTTTTTCCCCCACCACAATTTCCAAAGCAGATACTATGCGTGCCCTAAAGAGGTCACAGTATCTGCTTCTCCTACTTGTTCTTAATGCTGAGGGAAGTGGAGTGGTTTCAGATACCCTGCGACAGGCTTCCATGAATAACTTCTATCTATATTACTATTTTAGCAGATAGTCCTTATGTGGTGGTAATGGGAGGGCATACATGTCTATAATCTTAGGATTTACGACGTGGAAGCAGGAAGATGGAGGATGTTCGAGTCTGGCTTGCGTGAGGTGGGAAGGCTGCCGGAGAGGGAGATAAGAGACGGGAGAGAGAAGAAATAGCATTCTTCTACAGAGGCTGACTGAGATTTATTGAAGTATAAGTGAAAAGCAATGAAGTGAATAAATTTGCAGTGTATAATTTGAAATGCTTCGATGTACACCCATGAAGCATCCCTTTTAAGCCTATACCATGCCCATCCTCCTCCTGATGCCCCTTCTAGCCTTGTTACTATGTGACCATTACTGTGCTTTCTGTCATCTTGGATGAATTCATTGGTTTCCTAGTTTTCTCTAACCCTTAAATAGAATAGGTTTTTGTTTTTCCAAAATGAAAATGATGTTAGAAAACTGGCTTCCTTCAGTATAACTTTAATGTGAATTTTTCTGTCATGTCATGTGTGAAACTCTTTTCTGTGAGGTGAGTGATGTCTGTTCAATTCAGCAAACAGACACTATCCATGTTGTATGCTTCCTAGCAGTTCTCACAAAAGCTATTTAAGGCTTTTCTTTAACACAACTTCTACAGATCACTAGCATCTGAGTGATCCTAACAAGACAAGGATTCACTCATTTTCCTTTGTTACTTTGACTAACCATCCTTGGATGTTTGCATTATAATAAAATGTACAGAATAATTTCTGGTATCATCCCAGAATTGTAGGCTAAGGATTCTTGACACTGTAGAACCAATGACAATTGACCTAAGTTACTACCATGAAAAAGTTCTAATCAAGGGGATCTCTCATAAGCCAGGTATTATGCCTGGTGGATAGATCTTAGGGAGGAGGAATGCTGGAAAAGATGGCTAGACGGTGAAGTAGGAAACAGTTCATGTAAAAGAAAAAGGGACAGCTTAATTTTTAAGAATTTCACTACATTTATTTTATAAACCTAACAAGGCCTCTAAATATCATTACCCATAGATGTATCAATAAATTGGTACATATTTTCCCTCTAACTCTCAGAAGACATGTTTGGCCAGCCTTTGAACAGTAGCTGTACTCCAGTGGGGGACAACACACAAAAGATACGAATATCAGCAACACTGCTCTTGACTTTTTCTGGCTAAGGCTCTGCTTCTATTAATGACTTTGTTTGGTCTGATACTGTATCACACGAAAGCTTCCTGCGGTGTGGTATGTATTGGAATTTTATTCACATTATTTTGAAATTTTTAATACTTAGGTGACCGGATGTTTTAGATCTGACTCTGGCCAAAGCATCTGGCTGGAAGGGGATGCTGATGGAAGGTGATGGTCAGGGCAGATATGTTCTGGTTGGTGGGTACCTGTACCACATGTACACATGCACACTCCATATATCACTTGCTAAATATTTTAAAATATTTTTAATCATATTTTTGCATATGTGTGAGTGTGGATGAGAAAGAATCAATAGTGGACAACTTTAGAGTTGGTTAACTCCAAGTTTATATGGTTCTGGGGATTGAAGCTAGCTTATGGGGCTTGTACTATAAATACTATTATCTGCTGAGCCATCTTGTGGGTCCCTTGATTAATATTTTTTCATACCATTCCTAGCAGAATTTTATTTAGGAAAGCAAAGAAATATATTAAAGCAATCTTTACATTTGTTATAGTGGTATGATTTATGTTTATCATCCAATGTAGTTTTTGTATAAACTGACCAATTTGTTCTTTAATACTTAATAATCATTTAAATTGTGTTCCACACACATCCTTGAACACCCACGGCTTAGTCCCTGGAATTATTACCATTGCTTTCTATGGAAAAAGTTACTTTGCAAATGAGATTATTTTAAGGATTTTGAATTGTGGAAATTATCCTGAGATATATGGGTCATCCCCAAGAAATCCTATGGTTCCTTGTAAGAGACATGTGGAAAGTTGGGTGATTTGAAGAAGGAGCCACCAACAAGCAAGGCAATTTCTTTTTTTTAAAATATATTTTATTAATTTATTCATATTACATCTCAATTGTTATCTCATCCCTTGTATCCTCTTATTCCTCCCTCCCTCCTATTTTCCTTTTACTCCCCTCCCCTATAACTGTGACTGAGGGGGACTTTTTCCCCCTGTATATGCTCATAGGGTATCAAGTCTCTTCTTGGTAGCCTGCTATCCTTCCTCTGAGTGCCACCAGGCCTCCCCATCCAGGGGACGTGGTCAAATATGGGACACCAGAGTTTGTGTGAAAGTCAGTCCCCACTCTCCACTCAGCTGTGGAGAATGTCCTGTCCATTGGCTAGATCTGGGTAGGAGTTTGAAGTTTACTGCATGTATTGTCCTTGGCTGGTGCCATAGTGTGAGCAGGACCCCTGCGCCCAGATCCATCCTGCAAAACAATTTCTTATACTACTGCATTCTCTATTGCAAAATGCTGTAAACTGGGATATGTTTACAAAGAAATATGTTTTCTCACAGTTTGACATAGACTAGAAATTTAAAGACCATGTGTGGACTCTTCTTATTGTCAAAGGGCTCTCATCTTGCTAAGTATGCTCTTGATACACGGTTCTTGATACATAAATTTGTGTGTTGTCTTCAAGTGCAGGGTCCTCTCTCCCTCCCTCCCTCCTTCCTTCCTTCCTTCCCTTCTTTCTTCTTTTTCCTTCCTGCCTCTCCTTCCCTCCCTCCCTCTCTCTTTTCCTTCTCCCCCATTTCATCCCTCCCTTTCCTCCTCATAAGGTCACTTGTTCTTGCAGACCGTGGCCCCATGTTATCTTAGGCTTAATTGTCCACTGAAGACTTTGTCCATTTGGCATTAGCATGTTCAGCCCACATGTAGCAAGAAACAGCTCCTGTCTGTAGCTGGCAGTGGGAGTGTAGCCTTGCCAACATCTTGATTTTTTAGAGTTTGTATTGATTTTATAGAGTTTGATTCAGCCAGTGGTGATTTGTCACAGTGCACTGAGACAGTATTCCTTGCCCGTATGTCTGGTAACCTTTAGAATTCTAGGCTTGATAGTTTCTGTGAAGAACTGGCTGCGGGTGAGCCCCAGGCTAGAATCTCTTTTCTTATGTCCTATGCAGCTAGTGGGAGGAGATCTCTGTGGCTCAGACCTTTATGGTAGAGAGTTCCTTGGAGATTTCCCTCACCTTGCCATTACAGTTTGCTTTTGGTCCTGCAGGTAGTCCTTTTCTGCCAGGATTCCAGTGGTTTTGTTGTTTTACAAGTATGCTTTGTATGTTTTATTCAGCATTTTCAGTGTTTCAGTTGGGGGTGAGGAGAGCTCTCTGGATGTGGGGACTGTTCAGTGCTGGAAGTCTAGGAGCTGTTTGCAATCACTTCTCCACAGTGTTTTCCCCTTTCAAGGCAGGGACACAGGTGTTCATACTTTGGATCTTTCTCGGGAACCTGGGAGTTCAAAAGCCAGAACTTTCCAAGACACCTTATTTAGGAAGGGAGAGATTTTAAATACTAATGACTTTTTATCATTGGCTCCTTCTTGCTTTTCTAAGCAATTCATTATCTGCCATTCATAGAGTATTTCCTGGGAAGGAAGCATTTTGTAGGCAAGGTGCACTTGAGTATGTGGCTATTAAAACCGACCATGCTGAACACCCTGCACCACGATTATCTGGTGGATGGTTCTGAAAGCTTTCAGTAAGTTTTCTTTGTATTTTTTATATGCAAAGAGGTCATTCATGTAGCACCCTCCATCCATCTTTCACCTTGTTATATACAGATAGGTTCTTCAATTGACTCTGACCTGTTTTGTCTAAATCTGCCAGGAAAAAAAAAACACCCTTCGAAACAAAAAGGTAAATGAGGCAGAACGTGGGAGGAGGCAGCTGCAGCTGCTGCATGGATTTTCTTGCTTTACATGGAAACTCCACTAAGGAGGGGCACTTGGCTTCTTCTTGCTCTCGGCTTATCTTGAAGTAAAGCATGGTAGTGCTAGAAACTGGTTAAACATTTCCCCATTATAGTACCAGTTTACAATGGGGTCACTGTGGTTGACTTGCAGATAACACATTTTTTTTTTTTTAAATAAAAGTGCATTTTCTCAAAGAATGTCAAGACAAGCCACTAAAATGTTTGACAAGAGAGAGAATGAAGCCTATTAATACTGGACTAGAAACAGAATGTTTCCATTTTTTAAAATGGTTGTTGATAAAGCCAAATGACTGTTTGGTATAACTAGAGGGCAGAAAAGATTAGTGACAGTCTGGGATAGGAGAGATGATGTAAATAAATAGGCTTCAATTTTTTTTTTCTTTTTTAATTTTGCTACTACTGGAAAATCGGGCAGTCAGGAGTGCTATAGTTGAAATGTGTAGATGCTGATGGAATTTGGGGTGGAAACATAAATTCAAAGCCTATGTTCTATTATGAATACCAGACAAATGATTTATCTGCAAGTTATTACATTGATGCAGGTTTCTGAAAAAAAATTGTTGCTGTAGCAACAATGTATACTTTCTAAAAATAATACACAGTATAATCACTTGCTTCTCATGCTCTGTAGTGAACATACAAGATTATTTAAAAATTTTGATGTTTCAAAGGATGTATTATGTAAATTAAATTCCCAGAGGGAAATGTTGTATTTCATAAAAAAACAAAACAAAACAAACAAACAAACAGTTACACTGCATTTTATACTATAAATGATTTATTTTGGATCTTGTCTTTTTAGAAGGTTTTTCTTTTATTTTCTAATACTAAGGAGGCTTATTATTTCTAGTATTTTGTAGTATTGAGTGCTATAGTGCTCAAATAGATTTCTCTCTCTCTCTCTCTCTCTCTCTCTCTCTCTCTCTCTCTCTCTCTCTCTCAGGAATGTTTAATTGCTGTGTCCTTCTGAGTTGAGGTAACCAAAGCTGAAAGTGGCAGCCAAGAAATGCCTTTGATGATTTCAGTATAATGTTCTCTATACTTTTTTTTTTTATATTCTATCCCCAATAACAGTTTAAATTGTATTTATCTATCACCACTCCTGTGTACAAACAAATGCTTTCACTTTCTCCCCCACACCCTCTGTCTTGGCCTGGAGCTTATGCTTCTAACGCTAAACCATGAGCTGAGCAGTAGTTAAATCATTCCTTATAGTGTACAATACTGTATGCTAGGACTGGTGAGTTTCAGATAATGATGAGAACACTTTATCTGAAAAGATGTTGATTCCTGTTCTCACCAGCCTGATGATGAGTAACTACGTCACACTGACAGCCTGCTGTTCAGTCCTGCCCAGCTCCATCCTGGGGACAACCAGGCTAGTCTGGAGCTCACAGATTGAGCCCTGGGCTCCTATGTTGTATGTCAATGTGACACTTCTACTCTCACTGGCTCTTATTTGTCACTTCTGCTCACCCTGTGATCCAGTTGGGCTGGTCTGAATGGAATTCCTAACTTCCCAAACTGAAAAGGGAACAATCTTAAGCTCATCTTTCCAACCATGTTGGGGATCCTTATTCAGCTGCTTTCTACCGTTCCTGTCCATCAGGTCCTGACCATAATTCTATCTGACCTTCAGCAAGACTGACTTAAAAGCTTTTACAGATGAGTAGGACCATGCATTTCTACTAGTCTTTCTGTATCTGGCTTGTTTGACCTAATCATCTCTATTGCATATTTATTAATGGTAATGAGAGGATCTCATCTTTGTTGACTACTATTCCCATTATGTACATATGCCATATTTTCTTTATCCACTGATAGACATCTAGGCTGATTTTATATTCTAGCTATTGTGAATAGGGATGCAATAAAAACAAGCTGAAACTACTTTTTTATTTCTGATTTTATTTTATTTTATTTTTTTGAAACTACTTTTATGATCTAATGATTTTATCATCTTTTGATATATGCCCAGTAACAGAACAGATGAGTTAGATGATTATTTTTTTCGTGAGTTTTCAAGACTTTCCAGATGGCTTTTGTAGTGGTTATACTAACCCTTCAGCCAGCAGTATGTGTGTTGACCTGTATGTACATCATTATTATAATTATGCTTTTTTTTTGTCTTTTGGTTGATGGCCATTTTAACTGGGATAAGACAATATCTAACCAAGCCTTTGGTATATTTCTCTGATTAGCATGACTGAGCTATTTGATATATTTGTTAGTCATGTACATTTTTAATTTTTGTTTGTTTTTGTTTTTGTTTGATTTTTGTGGTTTTTTTTTTTGTTTTTGTTTGTTTGTTTGTTCTAGGGGGTGGTTTCAAGACAGGATTTCTCTGTGTAACCTTGGCTGTCTTGGACTCACTTTGTAGATCAGGCTGGCCTTGAACTCACAGAGATATGCCTGCCTCTGCCTCCCAACAGGTACATGTTTTCTTTGAGACATGTCTAGTTCTTTAATCCACTTAAAATTGGATTATGGTGGGTTTTAGTATTCAACTTTGCAAAGTCTATGTACAATCCAGATACCAATACCTTGTTAGATGGATAACTTGCAAATATTTCCTACCATTCTAAATGTTGTCATAATTGTGTTAATTATTTCCTTGGCTGTACAGAAGCTTTTTAGTTTGATGGACTCTTACTTTGGTTGCCTGTGTCATTGGGATCCTAGCTAATGAATGTATTGTTCCATGTACTAATGGCTTGCAGTGTGTTTCCTGTGTGTTCTCATGTAGGTTCATAGACACACTTTATGCTTGGGACTTTGATCAGTTTTGACTTGATTTTTGTATATGGTGTCAAGAGTTTTTTTTAGCTTTATGATCCTTTATATGCAGACTCATTTTTTCTACGAATACCTACTAAAAAGATATTTTAGTAATCTTGTGCCCAAATCAGTTGGCTGTATGAAATGAATTTATCTTTTCATCTATAGTCTGTTCTATAATCAGTCTGTGTACTCTTTGTGTCAGTATTATGCTGTTTTGGTTACTATAATTTTGTAGTATATTTCAAAGTCATTAGATACTACCATCCCTCTAATGTTGGTTTCTGGTTTCTATTCTGACAATTATGCTGGAGATAGCCTGTTCTCTATCTTTTGTGTTTTTCTTTCCCATTACATATTGCTTGTCACATTGAATCTATAGATCACTTTGGATAGTATCATCATTTAGATAATATAGTTATTTAACAGTATTAATGCTCCTGATTCACAAACATGGCTATATTTTGTACCCTCTACAACATTTTTCATCAATATAGAGCTTTCATTTTTGTGGATATGTTTGCTCCTAAATATTTGATAGGTGTTGTGAATGGGCCTGTGTTGTAAAATATTCTTTCAGCAAGCTCAATATTAGTGTATAAGAATGCTACTGTGTTTTATATTTTGAGTTTTGTCTGAAAGCTTCATTGAATATAAATTTGCTTAAGAGCTTTTTTGATGGAACATTTAGATTTCCTATATATATAGAATCACACCACCTACAAATATGAATAATTTAAGTTTATACTTCAAAATTGAGATAGGTTTACTTTTTTCTCATGACTACTCTGGCTGAAATTTGTAGCACTTGATTAAATAAGAGTAGTGAAAATGGAATCCTCATCTTGGGCCCAACTCTAGAGGAAACTCTTTCAGATTATCCCCAGACAATCTCATACTTGTTATGAATTTTTAAAATTTATTTTTTTCTCTTTTTTATTGAAAAATAAAATTCATATTACATCTCAATTGCTATCCCATCCTGTGCATCCTCCCATTCCTCCCTCCCTCTTGCTTTCATCCCATTCCCCTTCCCTATGACTGTGACTGAGAGAGACCTCCTCCCCTTGAATATGATGTTAGGGTATCAAGTTTCTTCTTGGTAGTCTGCTATCCTTCCTCTGGGTGCCATCAGGCCTTCCCATCAAGGGGACATGGCCAAATATGGGTCACCAGAGTTTGTGTGAAAGTCAGTCGCCACGCTCCACTTAACTGTGGAGAATGTCCTGTCCCTTGGTTAGATCTGGGTAGGTGTTTGATGTCCTTGGTTGGTGCCATGGTTTGAGCAGAACCCCTGGCGTTATGGATTTTTTTTTTTTTTTTATATACAGCATTAAGACTTTTGAGACTGTTCATTCTATACCTAATTGTTATGTTAGGAGTATTTTTAAATGAATGAAGAATTGTTGAATATCATTGCATGCTTTTATTTATCTACTGAAATGAACATAAAGGTTTATCTTTGATTCTGTTGATGTGATGTGCTATATATTATATTGGCTTGCATATACTGAATATCCTGGTATTACTCACTTTGATGGGGTTTGCTAGCATTTTATTGAGAGTCTTTATATCTATGGTAACATTCTGGCATGGACTTATATACCCTAAGGGGTACCAACCCACCCTGCCACCTGAAGCCACAGCAGGAATAAGCACATCCTATACCACTGAGGCCAGACAAGGCAGCCCAGCTAGGGTAAAGTTATGTAAAGGCAGGGAATGGATCAGAACACCTCCTGCTCCCATTACGTTTATGTTATACCTTTGTTTGTTCTTAATACATGGCTTACTCCAGTCTTATAAAAATTGGCAAAGTTTCTTGTATTTAAGGTTCTTGAAGTAGTTTTGATGAATTGGAATTAGTCTTCAAAATACAAGACACAAGAGCCAATGTATATGTGGTCAAAGTCAAATACAGAACTAATGCATATTTTCAATGACTGCTATGCTTAAATAAGGAAAAGGATATCTAACTTATGAAGAAATGGTAAGAGGCTATAAAACATGGCTAACTATGTAGCAGAATCTCTACAGACTTATATATAATTTTTAATAACCAAAATTAAAGTTTGGACTCATTTAAGGAGAAATGTATAAATCTGTAGACAGAAGCAATTAAGGATAGACTTGAGCTGGCGGAGTCAGCCTCAAGTGGGAGACACTTGGGTCAGTGAAAAACAGATGACCAAGTTTGTTTTCAGAGAAGTATGTGTTCAGTTCATCTTTCCATTCTTAACTGGACTTTGACTTGAGTTCCTTACATGCTATGCATACTATTCCTCTGTTAGGTGGATAAATAGTGGGCAAATATTCTCTCCTTAAAAATTACATGTTTACTGTGCTAGTCATTTCCTTTGAGTGGAAGCTTTTCAATTTGATATAATCATAACTGCCTTTTTTACATCTATGTGTGTGTGTGTTCAAAGAAGATATTTAAAGAAAAATCCTTGCTGGTTCCAGTGTCTTGAGGAATTTTCCACATTTTCTTTATGGTTTTTTGGTTTGGAAAGAGAATGAATGCAGTAGAGATAAAATATATTGGAGAGTTTAGAATTGCTAATGATAACATTTATTAGATTTAGGAAACCAATATACAAGGAAGAGTGAATAGCCAGACTTGATTTAGAAGAACCATAGGAAAGCTAAAGGGGAGAAGCAAGGGAACTTATGGTTGAAAACTAGTTAAAAGCAATAATACATGGGCACATGACAACCATATCTTCAAAGGCCCAATAGAGACTAGCTATGAGCCTAAGTGGTAAAGCTGCTTCTGAGAAGCAAGGGCGAAGTACAGTTTATTTTTTAAGACAAGCAAAATAAGAAAGTTCATAAAATTTTAATCATCTTAAACATATTCCTCAGGGTCAAATAAGTTTCCCAAAATAGTAAGCAGTATGGAATTCGAGGATGTAATGTAGAATTAGAAATGCAAAAAGAGTACATGGAACATGGGCCTATGAAAGATGCTCAGTAGAGGGCCAGCAAGATAGCTCAGTAGGAAAGGCACTTGTCATCTAAGCCTCAGGATCTGAATTTGATCACCTGATGCCATGATGGAAGGAAAGAACTAATGCCCACAGGGCAAGCTGCTTTCACACACACACACACACACACACACACACACACACACACACACACACACATCTACTACTACCACCACTACTACATAACATTGTCTAATTTGTAAGCTCATAAAGTAGTATATAGGCAGAAGTATCATTTGGAAAAATGAAAACACGGTGTGGGAGAAGAGATGATAAAGATGAAGTTTCTAAACCTTTAAAGGTTTGCTTAGTGAGACTACCAGGAAGAGACTTGATGCCCGATGAGCATATACAGGAGGAGGGAGTCCCCCTTAGGCACAGTCATAGGGGAGGGGAGTAAGGGGAAAGTGGGAGGGAGGGAAGAATGGGAGGATACAAGGGATGGGATAACCATTGAGATGTAACAAGAAAAATTAATTAAAGAAGATTAAAAAAAAGGTATGCTTAGTGAATATTAAAACTGTTGAATGAATTGAAATAGCTAATAACACTTATACAAGGGTATACAAGATAACAAGTAAAATGAAGCAGTACTTAAGATGCTAGAAACCCCTCCATTTACCACCAACACCTTAGATATAAATACTATACCTCATTTAAAAGTTTTAAATGAAATCAAACTCAGAGCACTTCTTTTGTTTACAAAAGACATGACTGAAACTTGAGGTTATGGACAAGTTTGAAGCAGAAAGATAGAGAATGATGAACAAGTAGAAAGGAAGTTGGCGTAGGCTATTAAAACATTATAAAAGATACTTTTTAAAAGAAAAAAAAATGAGAGAGTAATGTACTCTATTCTGATGAAGGATTCAGACCTCTAGGAAGTTACAATGCTAAATGAATAGACACCGAATAATAGCTTTAAAGTACAGAAAGCAAAAATGACAGCACAAAGAAAATAAGTCTTTCACTATCATAGAGGGATTCTAATTAATACGAATTGTCTCTTTAATTGTTAAATTAGGCAGATGATATGTCAAGCTATACAAGATTGGGATGTCACAATTAGGAGCATTGATCTAGTAGACACAAAGACCACTCTAACAGCAGTAGGAGAATTATGTGTACTTCTTATGCAAACAGGAAACATTTACATAAATGGACCATTTAAGAGGGCACTGGCCCTCTCCATCAATGCTCTTCAGAGAATAGAGAGTATGAATAGCACATTCTCTTACCACAGTGCACTTAGGACAAGAAGCTAACATAAAGATTACTAAAAGCTCCCCTGGCAGACAATGACGTTTATTATCCTCCGCTAGCCTTTCCCTGCTTTATCTTCCAGGTCTGGAACTTGCTAAAGTGTGAATAGAAACATGATTATTCTGTTTCCATGAACTTTGGGAATGGAAGTACGTGGTGAGGTTTTTGTTTGTTTGTTTGTTTTGTTTTGTTTTAATGAAATGTCTTACAGAAGAAATGGCTCTTTTTTTAAAGTTTTGTTTTTTAATTTATTCTTGTTACATCTCAATGGTTATCCCATCCCTTGTATCCTCCCATTCTTCCCTCCCTCCCATTTTCCCCTTACTCCCCTCCCCTATGACTGTGCCTGAGAAGGACTTCCTCCCCCTGTATATGCTCATAGGGTATCAAGTCTCTTCTTGGTAACCTGCTGTCCTTCCTCTGAGTGCCACCAGGTCTCCCCCTCCAGGGGACTTGGTCAAATGTGAGGCACCAGAGTACATGAGAAAGTCATATCCCACTCTCTGCTCAACTGTGGAGAATGTTCTGACCATTGGCTAGATCTGGGAAGGGGTTTAAAGTTTACTGCCTGTATTGTCCTTGGCTGGTGCCTTAGTTTGAGTGGGACCCCTGGGCCCAAATCTGCCTATTATAATGTTCTACTTGTAGGTTTCTAGGACCCTCTGGATCCTTTTATTTTGCTGTTCTCCCATGCTTCTCTCATCTAGAGTCCCAATAGGATGTCTTCCCCTCTGTCCCAGTTTCCTGGTAAGTGAAGGCTTTTATGAGACATGCCCCTTGGGCTAGTATGCAGATATAACTGAGTATATTCCATTTGAGTCTTTCTGCTTCTGGGTTAACTCACTCATTATGATCATTTCTAGCTCAATCCATTTATCCACAAATTTAGGGAATTCCTTGTTTTTAATAGCTGAGTAGTATTCCATAGTGTATATGTACCACAGTTTCTTTATCCATTCCTCTACTGATGGACACTTAGGCTGTTTCCATGTTCTGGCTATTATGAATAAGTCTGCTATGAACATGGTTGAGCAAATTTTCTTGTTGTGTGCTGGAGCATCTTCTGGGTATATTCCAAGGAGTGGAATAGCTGGGTCTTGTGGAAGCCCTATTCCCAGTTTTCTGAGATAGTTTAATTCATTGTTTTTCTTTGGCCTTACCCAGGATGCAAATATACTACTGGAGAGTCAACTCCCCTTGCAAAGAAGGGGCAGCAACACCTCAGGAGTGCAGGAAGTTCATCTTACTTTTATAGCATGGCTGCCTTATTGCTACTTTTTCTTGCAGGTTCCCATGTGCATGGAAATGAAAAGATACAGGGCTGGGCATGGTGCCTTTATTTTTTTTATTAATTTATTCTTGTTACATCTCAATGTTTATCCCATCCCTTCTATCCTCCCATTCTTCCCTCCCTCCCATTTTCCCATATTCCCCTCCCCTATGACTGTTCCTGAGGGGGATTACCTCCCCCCTGTATATGCTCATAGGGTATCAAGTCTCTTCTTGGCAACCTGCTGTCCTTCCTCTGAGTGCCACCAGGTACCCCCTCCAGGGGACATGGTCAAATGTGAGGCACCAGAGTACAGATTCAATGCAATCCCTATCAAAATACCTACACAATTTTTAAAGACATTGAAAGTTCAAATCTGAACTTCATATGGAAAAACAAAAAACCCAAAATAGCTAAAACAATCTTGTACAATAAAAGGTGCTCCGGAGGAATCTCCATACCTGATCTCAAACTGTACTATAAAGCAATAGTAATTAAAACAGCATGGTACTGGCACAGCAACAGGCTGGTTGATCAGTGGAATCGAATCGAAGACCCAGATATGAATCCACACACATATGGTCACTTGATTTTTGACAAAGAAGCCAAATCCATTCAATGGAAAAAGGATAGCATCTTCAACAAATGGTACTGGCCTAACTGGTGCCTTTAATCTCTGTACTCTGGAGGCAGAGATGGACAGATCTGAATTTCAGGCTAGACTGGTCAACAAAGTGAGTTCCAGGCTAGTCAGGGTTGTATAGTGAGACCCTGTCTGAAAAAAAAACAAAAAAAAAAACAAAAACAAACAAACAAAAAAAAACAAATGCCACACACTTTTATACAATTTGGGAGTCAAAGATTTAGACTATATATACAAAACTGAGGAGTAATAGTATGCATTTTATTTATTGCACATTTTTGTGGATGCATGCTTTATGGATAGCTGCTAACATTGCTAAGGTGGGAATGTATAATCCTTGTATAATTAATTAATTTTACATGTAGACTGCAGTTTCCCCTCACTCCTTTCTTCTTAGCCCCCCTCTCCCAACTCCTCCCCCCCCCCATCCACCCCTCTCTTTCTCTTCAGAAAAATGGCAGGCCTCCCATGGATATCAGCCAGCCCTGGCATATCAAGTTGCAATAAGACTGGGTACATCCTCTCCTACTAAGGATAGACAAGGCATCCCAGTAGGAGGCAACTGAGTCAGAGACAGCCCCTTCTCCCACTGTTATGAGTCCTACAAGAAGACCAAGCTACACAACTGTTACATGTGCAGAGGACATAGGTCTGTCCCATGTATGCTCTTTGGTTAGTAGGTTAGTCTCTGTGAGTCCCTATGGGCACAGGTTAGTTCATTCTGTAGATTTTCTTGTGGTATCTTTGATCCCTCTGGCTCATATAATCCTTTCTACCCCTCACCCACAGGATTCCCCAGGCTCCACCTAATGTTTGGGTGTGAGTTTTCTGTGTCTGTTTCCATCAGCTGCTTGGTGAAGCCTCTCTGATGACAATTGGGTTAGGCATCAAATGAGTATGGCAGACTATCACTAGGAATCATTTCTTTGACCCTTTTAAATTTTTTCATATTTTTATTATTTGCCTTTGGTTCTATCCTAGCACTCTAAGATATCAAGCCTTTGGATCCTAGCCTTCCAGGCAGTGTAGGGGGTGGGTTCCCTCTCATGACATGGATCTCAAGCTGGACCAGTCATTGGCCATTCCCTCAATTTCTGCTCCATCTTTATCCCAGCACATTTTGTAGGCAGGACAAATTGTAGGTCGAAGGTTTCAGGCCTGAATTGGTGTCCCAATCCCTGTATTGAAAGTCTTGCCTGGTTGCAGGATATGGCTGGATCAGGTTCCATATCTTGCATTGCTAAGACTTGTAGCTAGGGTCATAGATTCCTAGGAGTTTCTGTTGGTTTAGGTTTCTAGCTCATCTCAGAGATGACCCCTCCTTCCAGTTATCTTCCCCAGTATTCTCTCCCTTTGTCCTCCCCATACCTGATCCTTCCTGTCTCCATCCTCCTCCCCCATTCAGTGTCCTCCTCCCATCCACCTACTAAGTCTATTTCTTCTTCCCAGTGAGATTCATGCATAACCCCTTGAGACCTCCTTGTTACCTGGCTTCTTTAATTCTATTATCCACTTATAAGTGAGTATATACTGTGTTCGTCTTACTGGGTCTGGTTACCTCACTCAAGATGATCTTCTCTAGTACCATCCATTTGCCTACAGATTTCATGATGACATTGTTTTTTAGTAGTCAAGTAATACTTCGTTGTCTTTAATGTCAGAGAAGCACTTAAAGAAATGTTCAACATCCTTAGTCACCAGGGACATGAAAATGAAAATGACTATGTGATTTCATCTTACACAAGTCAGAATGGCTAAGGTAAAAAAAACTCAAGTGGCAGCTTGTAATGACTAGGATGGGAAGCAAGAGGGAACATACCTTAATTGCTGGTGGCAGTAAAAATATGTACAAACACTTTGAAATGAATGTGGTTATATCCATTTGCATGCAAAATTCATGATTTCCTTATTTTTAATAGCTGAGCAGTATTCCATTGTGTAAATGTACCATAGTTTCTTTATCCATTCTTCAGTTGAGGAACATCTAGGTTGTTTCCAGGTTATGGCTATTATGAATAAAGCTGCTATGAACATAGCTGAGCAGGTGTCTTCGTTGAATGGTGGAGCATATTTTGGGTATATATTCAGAAGTGGTATAGCTGGGTCTTGAGGTAGCACTATTTCCAATTTTTTGAAAAAGTGCTAGATTGATTCCCAAAGTGTTTGTACAAGTTTGAACTCCCGCCAGCAATGGAGGGGGTATTCCCCTTTCTCTACATCCTCACCAGCATGTGTTGTCATTTGAGATTTTGACCTTACAGTCTCTGATGGGTGTTTTGATTTGCATTTTCCTATTGATGAAGGATGTTGGGCATTTCTTGAAGTGCTTCTCTGCCATTCATTTTGAGTAAGCTAACCCAGACCAAGAAAGATAAACATAGTATGCACTCACTTATACGTGGATCTTAGCTATATAGTACTAAACATACTACAGTGCATAGCCCCCCCCCCCCAAAATTAACAAGTAGATAGTTAGATAAGGTCTCCAAAAACCTTAGAGACATGCAGAATATGTTTTTATTATTTTAAAGATTCACTTATAATGAGACAGGTTAACTCCTGGCAATACACCCAGGCTACATCATAGAGGATGATGAGCATCAAAAAACTTCCTTATGGAAATGGCTTCAATTGTGGCAAACTAGCCACCGGACAAAACGTCCTCATTTCTGCCACAGACAGAATTTTTCCTGAAAAAGGGCAAGCTTGGATACAAGCAAAATCAACAGCCAAACTCTGCTAAGACAGGGTAAGCAAGTCTTCAATAGTTCCTGCCTCATAAATATGTCTATCAGATATATTGGGCCAGAAAGCTAAAGAAGATGCTCCAACATTATAGAGAGTTTTGGGTGACTGTTCACATAGAAAACTGTCTCTGTCATCTTCTCATTTGGAAAACTACCAACCTGTACTCCCGGCATACTCAGGCAACCAAGTTTATTCCTTTTCAAGTCTCTGATTGAGTTGTTGAAGACCAGGTAGCTTAGTTTTACAATGAAGCTTAGTTGTTTAAGAGTTAAGATGTTTTTAGGTCTAGGCAGATGTTTTAAGTTGATAATGACAAGATGTGATGGAGATTGATTTACATCCAGAATTTTAGATGCACCAAGATAGGAAAGATGTTTTCTTCAAGGCTGTCAAATACAAATAGCCCAAACACTAAGAATGTAACATTTATATAATTCCTGATTTTATCATGGTTATTCTTGCTATAGGTAATCTATTTTTTATATATGTAATAATAGAAATGTATATGTAAAAAATAAAAAAATGTTTAATTAATTAAAAATAAAGATAAGTAACAAGGGGGACCCAAGAGAAGATGCTTAAATCTCACTCACAATAGGAAATAGAATAGACATCAGAAGTGATTGAAGAGGGGGAACAAGGTAAAAGAGGAAGCACAGAGATAAAGGTGGAGATCAGACCTGGTAAGAGTTGGGGCAGGAGAACACAAGGGCTGCAGAGAAAAAGAGAAATTGTGGGCAGGGGCATCTCTGTGACAAGCTAGAGACCTAAGTCAAGATAGGCCTCTAAGAGGATATGAGGGGGACTTTAGCGGAGACTCTTGGTAGCAGGGGCCATGGAGACTGAAGAGGACACCCTTTAACTAGAGAAGACTCCTAGTGGAGGGATAGCACCAACCCATCCACAAAAACTTCAGTACAAAACTTGCTCTGCCTACAAGCTGTGCAGGGATAAAGATAAAGCTGATAGAGCAAAGATTGAGGGATTGTTTTACCAATGCCTCACCCAACCAAAGACCCACACTATGAAAGAGAGCCAACCCCTGATACTGTTAACTGATATGTTTGTACCCAGCAGCAGTTTGAAACAGATGCTGAGATTCAAAACCAAACATTAGGCAAAGCATAGGGAGTCTAGTGGAAAAGTGGAGAGTGAGTGACCTAGAGGTGACAAGAACGCCACAAGAAGACCAACAGAACCAACTAACCAGGACCCAGAGGGTCCTGTGGACACTGAAGAACCAACCAGGGATGATGCATGGACTGGACTTAGGTCCTCTACATAGGTGTAGCCAAAGGACAGCTCAGGCTTCATGTGGGTCCTCTAGTAAGGGGAACAGGGCTGTCCCTGACATGGACTCTGTTGCCTGCTTTTTGATTACTTCCCTCTGGCAAGACTGCCTCGCCAGGTCACATGGTAAAAGGACATGATTAGTCCTGATATGACTTGATGAACTAGGGTGAGTGGATGGTGGTGGGGGCTCCCATTTTCTGAGGAATAGAGGTGTTTAGGACTGGAAGGAGTGGAGGGAAGGGGCTATGACTAGGATGTAAAGAGAATAAATAAATAAATTAATTAATAATAACTAAAAAGAAAAACAATATAATAGTTTCTCAGAAAATTGGGAATTGATTTACCATAAGACCTAGTTATACAACCTGTGGGTATATACTTAAAGGATGCTCCACCATACTACAAAGACACTTACTCAACTATGTTCATAACAGCCTTTATTTGTAGTAGCCAGAAACTGGAAACGATGTAGAGGTCCCTCAACTGAAGAATGGATAAAAAAAAATGTGGTGTGTCTACAGAAGGGAATGGATGTATAATCTTAAGTGTTTCAGTAATACATGAAAAAAATTCTGCAACTTAAATGATTAAATTTGCTTAGAAAGAAAAACAGAATAAGTGAGGGTAAGTAGACAGCAAAAACAAAGAAGGATTGATAAATATGAAATCATTTCTTTAAACATACTATTGAAAGCTAAATAGGCAAAAAGGAAGAATGGAAAATCTTTAGGAAGAAAGAAGAGCTTGTTGAATAGCTGTGACAGAGTGAGTGATAATAAGAAAGCTAAATATGTAGAAAATTTGAAGACTTGAGATGAAATAGAGTAAAATTTGGATTTGGTTTCCCAGAGTGGTCCAAAAATTAGATTTTGGGAGTCAAACGATTCAACAAAGATATGTCTCAGAGATGCAGCTGACCTTCTGAAACCATGGCCCTCTCAGTGAACCTTCTGAATTTTAGGCCATCTTGACTTGATCTATTGATTGCAATGTTTATGTTGATCACTGATAATTTGA
The DNA here is from genome assembly GCF_903995435.1 of Acomys russatus. Classification (NCBI taxonomy): domain Eukaryota; kingdom Metazoa; phylum Chordata; class Mammalia; order Rodentia; family Muridae; genus Acomys; species Acomys russatus. The sequence goes on along the minus strand of NC_067142.1, from coordinate 41,363,700 downwards.
TTGCTGGAGTCTGGTTTCATTATATATTGTTTGCTGAGTATTCTTTCATAGAAAAGTTGTTTCATGGGAGAGTCAGTATGAACTTATGTAATCTTTCTGTCTCTCTCTGAGTGCTGGAGGTGTTTTGTTAATATAGTCCTATAGTTTACTACTTTATCCAGCATTTTAACCTACTACAGTCATTTCTTTATCCCATTTGTCTGTTACCTGGGTGGTTAGCACAGTCTGGACTAAGGAGATGAAGAGGCACCTGGGCTAACTTGCAGGAGGTCTTCAATCCTGACAGTGTACCCATGAAATTGTGCTTTATTTGGTGTCTCCCATGTCTTACCCAGTTGTGCCTTTCTACCTTAAATTCTGTGTCCTTTCAATTTGTCCCCTCAGTTATTCACTCTTTTCTTTCTTTCAGAACATATTTTAACCTCATCTTGTTCTTTTGTTTTTACTCAACCCTGCTATTTATTTGACTGTGAAGGAAGATGGGGAAATCTTTAGGGGAGAATGGAATTTAAGAGTCAGACTCAAGAAATTTACCATGATCTGTGATCATGGATGTGTCACTGCAAAACATAGCTCTACTTCAAAGGGTATAACTTATTCTCAAGCCAAGTGTGAGTGACTATGGTCTAGCATCATGGCTCCAGGTTAGCTCATGTAACATTCCATTGTGGAAATGTCTTCATGAAGGTTTTAGAGAAGAAAAGCAAGTAAGAATTGAAGGCATTGTTCAAATACAGTTGTGGAAGCATCCTGTAGATAAGGGATGTGGCAGAAGGGAGAGACAGATCACTGCTGTAGGTCTTAGATGTTACTAGGTTGTTCTTAAGCGTTTTGGTTGGTGTAAGGTAGTGACCTCTTAATTCTTTTCAACAGATTTTACCTAATAGTCTTAAAGATGGGTCATGCACAGATGAACAAGGAATGACTAGTAAAGACACTTAAAGACTATTAAAAATAGCCCAAGATAATTTTGCTATGAATATAGATTATTCCACCTCTTGATAATCAAATGGTTCTAATCACCAATTCTGCTTTCTTCTTTGAACTTATCTTCGCAGGTATGGTAATGTTTCTTCACTCAGTGGGCAGAGGTTGTGAATGTAAATATATTTTAAGCAAATATATTTGTGTGTTCATTGTGTTTATATATATGTATATATGTATATATATACATATATATATATATGTATATATTTTAGAATTCCCTGAACTCTTCCTGTCTCTAGATTAAAAGATCACAGTTCCACATGTGTGTATGTAAGTTTCTTACTAAATAATAAAAACATCTGGAAATTCTTTTTGTTTTTTGTTTGTTTGTTTTTGAGACAGGGTTTTTCTGTGTAACCTTGGCTGTCCTGGATTCACTTTGTGGACCAGCCTGGCCTTGAACTCAGAGAGGTCCATCTGCCTCTGCCTCCTGAGTGCTGGGATTAAAGGTGAGTGACACCCAGCTTGGAAATTCTTTTTAATTATATGCTCAATTAAACCCTGAATCAGTTTTTCATTTGCCTACATTTGGATATGTACTTCATTCTAGTCTAGACTTGAACACCTGTTCTTGGAGCCCCATGTGAACATACCCCACTTCTACTTGAACTTCACGCCTCATGCCAAGAATCTGTTGCATACATTATTCTTAAATTGTAGTGGTTCCAACACCAAACGCCCTTCTTTTGGGTGAGTTCTCTTTTATTTCTGCTCATGTGCCGACCTTCTGCAATTAGAGTATCTGTACTGTTCTATTGGCTGGAGTTCTGATGCCTCTCTGGCACCACTGCCACATGTTAATTATCTCCTAAACTAGAAAGGGCTTTTAGTAACATTTTAGCCTAGATGTGTTTTTTTCTTCTACTCGATTCCATGGATATTTTCCTCAGCTTGGGTGGGACCTGTAGTGCTTAATCTTGATTGCCAATTCAGTTGAACTGAGAAGTGTCTGGGGTATTAGGAAAGCACACCTCTGGGTCTGTCTATGAGCAATTTCCAGAGAAGACTAATTGGTGAAGGAGAGAAGATGCCTACCTGAATGCTGGTAGATGATCAACTAGGCTTCATAGTTCTTATATTCTCTCTCAGCAGCTCACAAGCCATCATAATATGGACTGCCTTACTCTATCATGGCCTCTGTATCAACTTACCCTTAAACTTTGGAAATGTTCATGAAAATAAATCATTCCTGAGTCAGGAGAACGCTATTAGTAAGCTAGGCTTTCAAATTTATGTACTCCTTCATACCACTTGGCCCCATTTGATCAGATACCCCTGCTAGGTAAGTCCAGGACTCACATTACCTCTTATTCAAAGTCTGCTGCCTTATGCCAGATCTCCACTCTATAAATGCCTTTCTCTACAGATTGAATTCGTTCAGCCTCCTTTTAACCAGTGTGAATGCTTTTCTTGTTCTGTCTCCATTAGTAACTTGAACTTTGAGTTGTTTAGGAAGGGAAGGAAAAAAAGGAACGAAAAAAGCAAAGAAGGAAAAACCTTGCTTCTTCCCTCCCCAAGAGTCTGAATAAGCTCTTAGCAAACTTTAACTGTAGTAGAAAACAGAAAAACACAAGCAATCCATCATACACATAGATGCAAAAATTCTAAGTAAAACATTAGAACTCAAATCAAGGTGATATTTTAATAGGACATACAAATACATTATGATCAAGTTGGATTTATTTCAGGAATTTAGTGTTAATATGATATTAGAACTGGAATCAATGTAATGTGTCATATTCAAAAGATAAATGATGAAAATCTTATAATCTTAATAGATGTAGTAATAGTATTTTATATTAGCTCAATATTTTTCTTAAAGTCAGAAAATTGAGAGTAGATGCCAAGGTATGTTGGAGTCCAATGCTGACCACCTTCTGGAAGCAAGAGTTCTGGCAATTGTACTTTTTTTTTTTTTTTTTTGAGACAGGGTTTCTCTGTGTACTCTTGCCTGCTCTGGTCTCACTTTGCAGACCAGGCTGGCCTTGAACTCATAGCAATCCACCTGCCTCTGCCTCCTGAGTGCTAGGCTTAAAGGCGTGCGCCACCACTGGCTGGCACGTATACTTTTGACCCTCATCATATGCTCATATGATGGCAATTATACTTTTAACCATCATATGAGATGTGATAATCAGTGTCATAAAGTCATGGATTAAGACATATTTTCTGAGTTTCTGATATTTAAAATATATCTTAAAACTGTTTTACTAAAAAATAAGGTAAGTAGACAGGTAGTGAAATTGAAGAGAGATGCAAATTCTTTGTTTCCTGTTTTGGATCTAATCCTTCCTTAGTCTGGGCTGGCCTTAGATGATGTTCCTGACCAAAACATGACACAAGTGATGGAACAGGGGTCATAGGACACCTTAAGCACTTGGTGCAGGTTCCTGGAACACTGTTTCTAAAAACCCTGAACCACAACCTACAAAGTCTGTCTTATATAAGACTTTCCATATTGATGAAGCCAAAAATTCAACCTGAATCAGGTGTTCCAACTTGGGTGTTGAGATGTCAGACACAGATGTGAATGAGGCCGTATCAGACCATGTGAGACATTACCTCTCTAAGCTGAGTCCTGAGTAAACTGTGTTCTAAGACAATTGCTTATCTGAGCTCTGCCTAAATTGTTAACTCATAGAACAAACTGAGTTAAAAGGTAGTTGTTTCAAACCATTAATTGTAAAGTTTGTTTTATTGATAGTGGGAACCACTACATAAGTGTAACAGATATAAAGTACAGAAGCTAGAGCAACTGTTAATATATATATATATATGTATATATATATATATATATATATATGTATCTTTTAAAGGTTTATAACTTTTAAATTTATTGCTTTTAAACTTTACTATTTCTTTCCTTAGCACCTGTAGATCTCCATGTCTAAAAAACTCTTGCTTACTCAGCTGCTCTAGATTAATTTTTTGTATTATTGTGGTAGATTATAATAATGGTTCCAGAAATATAAACATATTTGTATGTAAATGTGTTACTCTCAAAGGGTTCAACCTACAGTCTAATAAATATTTCTTATCCAAAGTATCCACAAGTCTTACGAACTAATTTGAATTTATTCTAATGTGAGAAGTTAATTATCTGTTGGATCTACCACAGATGGATTTATTGAGATAAATGTATTTTTGATTGTGTGTGTGTGTGTGTGTGTGTGTGTGTGTAGAATCTTCAATGTCTTGACCTTTTGACGAATGATTTAATTGGGTATGTTGTTATTATTTTTATTGAAAATAGATTCTTCTCTCATATCATCTCAGCCATAGTTCCTCCTCTCTCCACTTCTAGCTTGCCCCATTCCCAAGCCCTCATTTCCCTTGTTCCTGATATCCTTTGGTTTCCTCTTAAGAAAAGAGAAGGCATCCAAGAGATGACAGCCAAATAGCAAAAAAACAAGATACAAAAAGACAAGGTGAAAGTGCTCATATTGAAGGCTGTACAAGGCAATCCAAAAGTAGGAAAAGAGTTCCAAGAGCAAGAAAAAGGTGAAAGGCACACACACGATTCCCACAAAACACCAACTAACAGCCATACCATAATATGCAGAAGACTTGTTGCAGATCCATGCTGGCTTTGTTCTTGCCATTCCAGTGAGCCCTGCTTAGTTGGTTTGTTAGACCATGTTCTGATGGTGTCCTCTATACTCCTTGATTTAACACTCTTTTCTCACTTCTTATAGGGGGTTCCCTGATCTCCAAATGGAGGGACCTGATAGAGACATCTAATTTAGAGTCTCTCTCTCTCTCTCTCTCTCTCTCTCTCTCTCTCTCCCCCTTTCTCCATAATGGCTGGCTGTGGTTCTCTGCATCTGCTCCCCTCTTTTGCCTGAGGAAGCCTCTCTGATGATGACTGGACAAGGCATTGACCTAAGTGGAATATCAAGTCTCTTTGGTGTAGGAAATCACTCTTTGGGCCATGGAAAGAGAAACCTGGACAGCAACCTAGTATCCTGCCTGCAAGCTGTGTTGAGGCAACAGTGGCACATAGCTTAGGAGAGTGGCCAACCAATGTTTGCTTTAACTTGAGACCCAAAGCCAAGAGAAGGAGCCTATGCCCTATACTACCTGGAGGGCCAGGAACCAGAAACCAGATATCCTAGAGACTTAGGGTAGAACCAACTGTGACTGGCAGAAAGAAAGAAGGAAAGAAAAAAAGGTTCTTAATGATTATTATAATAATAACAAATTTCTTTTAAAATATGAAGCACTCAAACAAAAATAATGCATGAAAAAATTCAGAACTTGAGGAAATGAAAAAGTTTGGTTCTTTAATTTTCAAATTATATTTTTTGAGACAAGGTCTTGCTGTTTATTCATGGGTCACCTAGTGTTGTATAGACTAGGCTGGCTGTGATGTTGAAGTGTTGGGGTTATAGTTGTGTATCACCATTCCTGGCTTATTTAAATTCCTTTAACATCGTAAGATCAGCTGAAACATAAAAAACAGTTTTCTGGGACCATTATGGCGCTCAAGGTTAGATGGAAATACAATTATTCCTGAAATAGAGTTGGTTTTAGTAATTGGTCAGATAAATCCTGGAAGTTGCCTGTGCAATCTGGCAAAGAGCAGCCCATATCTGAAAGTCTAGGAAGTTGGATTATAGTGTCTTCTGCTATGGGTTTGGATTTGGGGGACCAAAAGGGGAAAAGGTTTTCCTCATTTCATTATGTATCACACGAGGAGGTTAGTTTAGCATCAGAGCTCCTATTTAAGGTTACTGTTAGTATGATGAAACACCACAGCCAAAAGCATCTTGGAGAGGAAAGGGTTTTTTGGCTTACACATTCTGAGTCACAGTACAAGGAGGGAAGCCAAGGCTGGAACTAAAACATGGCAGTAACCTGAAGGTGGGAGGTGATGCAAAAAACGGACATGGAAGAGTTCTACTTACTGTCTTGCTCTTCATGCCTTGCTCAGCCTGCTTTCCCACAGACTCAAGGACCACAGTGAATTGGGCCCTCCCACACCAATCACTAATTAAGAAACGGCTCTACAGGTTTACTGTAGCTCAGTCTTACAAAGGCATTTTTCTCAATTGAGGTTCCCTCCTCTCAGATGATGCTAGCTGATGACAAGTTGACATAAAACTAGCCAGCGTAGGATGCCTTAGAAGAACCTGCGAGTGTTCTTAATGGCTAAACAATCTCTCCAGCCTCAACCCTATTTGTTAGTTTAGTTTAGTTTTAGTTTTGTTTGAGCTAGGTTCTTGCTGGAAAGGCCATTTTCTCTTGGCCTTAAACATCAGATCTTGTGGTATCAGCTTCCCAAGTGCTGAAAGTGCAGGCACACTCTACTTCATCTAGATTATATCTTACTCTTAATGTTCCTCTAAAGGTATTAGGTAAATTTGTCCTAAATTCCAATAAATGTGAATAATTTTAATTTTAAATTAATGCAACAATTTTAGTAAAAATATTTAGAAATATAAACCTCATTTCAAAATTCTCGCTATTTGACTTTTTGCTCCTAGATTAAATACATCTTACAAAATTATGTCCCTTTCCATAGTTTCATAAATGAATCCTGTGTTTTGTATAAGAAAGTAGGCTGAGCTGGGTGTGGTGGTGGACGCCTTTAATCCTAGCACTGGGGAGGCAGAGGCAGGTGGATCGCTGTGAGTTCGAGGCCAGCCTGGTCTACAGAGTGAGTCTAGGACAGCCAAGCTACACAGAGAGATTTTGTCTTGGAAAACAAAAAACAAAACCAAGAGAAAAAAAACCATTTTCTAACCATGCAGTGGTGGTGCATGCCTTTTATCTCAGCTCTTGGGAGGCAGAGGCAGGTGAGTTACTGTGAGTTTGAGGTCAGCCTTGTCTACAAAGTGAGCCCAGGATAGCCAAAACTACAAAGAGAAACCCTGTCTCAAAAAACCAAAAAAAAAAAAAAAGCTGAAGCATGCACAGGGTCTTCACAGGTTTGTACCAGGTCCTCTGTGCTTATATCATGGCTTCCAGTTTAGTGTTTTTATGGGACTCCTGAGGGTGTAAATGAGAGGGTCTCCGATTTTTGTGCCTTCTCTTGGGTTTTTTTTTCTTCTTTTGGTTTTGTCCTTTCCAACTTTGATGTAATAGCTTTTGTTTTATTGTTTAATTTATTTCATTATATTAAAAAACCAAAGAAAGGAATGAATGAATGAATGAATACCACATAATAAAGGTTAACAACCAAATTGTCATTTATCCCTTCTGGGAGAGGGAAACCCAGTTTCTCCAATGGAGGAACACTGGGTTTCTCAACCACTTCCAGGCAGGCCTCATGTTCAGGTGTAGTTGACCAACTATAATGAACTCCATAGTTCTCTGTATGTGCTTTGATTTGGTTACAGTTAGTGGGGTGTGGGGGTTATTTATTTATTTACTGGTTTTGGGGGGGTTGTTGTTGTATTAGGTTTTTGTTTTTGAGAAAGAACTTAAATTTATGTGGGTAGGAGAAGGAGAGGACCTGAGGGAAGTAAAGAATGTGATCAGAATATATTTAAAGTTAAAAATTATTTTAAATAATAAGAATATAATGAAGAGTTAAAAAAGAAAAAAAAGGAGAAAGGAAGAAAAGAAAGAAAGAAAGAAAGGAAGGAAGAAAGAAAGAAAGGAGGCATCTCAGCAAGCCATGGGAGCAAGCTAGTAAGCAGCATTCCTCTTTGGGCTCTGCTTATATTCCTGCCTTCAGGTTCTTGTTGGGAGGTTCCTCAGTGAGGGACTGTCAACTGGAGTAATATGAAACAGCCCCTTTCCTCTTCAAGTTGCTTTGGTCATAGTGTTTTATCCTATCAATAGAAACTCTAAGACAGAAACCATTAAGTAAGAAAAAGATATAAAAAAATTATAGGTAGAAAATATTTTTGGTCAGAAGATTAAAGAGAAAAGTCAATGTTTTCAGGTAAGAAATGATTTTAGTTCTATCATAAGCTAAAATAATGCTTCCGCAAGGACCAAACTAATGCCATGTTCTGTATGTTCTGTAACTGATGACATGGTCTGAGTGTTCTGGGAGAACTTGTTCTCTAGGTGACCCTTACTTCCCCCTGCATTTGGGAATGACCACATACTGCTGTAAACTACACCCGCCAGCAGTCTCCAGAAACTCCACCATAGCAATTAGATACAATCAGCATGCAATGTTCCTCTGAGATAAAAAAAAAAAAACTTCCCCTTGAGATCCAGCCTCCACCCAACCTGCCGAAGGTGGACAGTCCTATGACTCTCAACTTTCCCTTGTATCCAGTCTCCACCCAATCTGCCTAAAGGTCGACATTCCTGGGACCCACAACCCCGCCCCCACTTATGTTTTTTTCCTTTTATAAACCCATTACCCTGAAGCTCTGAGACACTCTCCTATGCTGTGGCATCAGAAAGGATTGTGGTCTGAGCTCCAGCCTGTAATATAGGCCCCTGTGTGTGTTGAAAAAAACATTAAATTAGAAGTAGATGATCATCAAATGTACAAAATCTGATGCATAATTTTAAAATTCTCTTAAGTATCCTTTGCATTCTCTTTGAGTTTTAGTTTGATTTTTTTATAATCTTTCCTTGATTACATAAGGGCAATTTAGTTTATTAACTGTGTGTAATACTTTTTTTTCCAATACTTGCAATTAAATAAAAGCTTCAAAAGCTGAAGTTTCTTGATGCGTCACCTTTCTGATACTTTGATTAAAGATTTCCAACTGTTTTAAAGAGTGTTACCAATGTTTAGGTCAGTGATGTAGAAAAAAATTCAAATACATAATTTGATGGACAAATTACTTCTCTCATGATTCAATTATTATTAATTGGGTTTATTATATCCAGCAGGAAGAGAAGGCCTGTCTTCTCCTGCTGGGGAATATTTTTGTACTCATCATCAGCTCCACCAAGAACATTTTGTAGTTTTGATACTCTACCTCAGGAGTTAGCATGCTGGCTCTACAAAGAGCCAAATAGTCAATATTTTAGTCTTTGTGGCCTACACATCCCTGGTGGGAACTAATAGTTTTTGCTGCTGCACTGTGATATTAGCCCACCAGGCAATAGTAACCAAATTCCCTTGATGATTATGTTTCTTGAGGCCACCATCCCAAAGAGGACCCACTGGTTGTGGCTTAAACCAACAGATGATTTCCTGTTTCAGTAAAGACTGAACATTGTAAGTGTTGGCAGTGGTGATAGTTTTGGGAGCTGTGGAAAGAGGTCCATGTCCAGGTACTATCCTACACTGTGAAGACTGATGGAAGTCTTAGGCATCTCTTGCCTTGTAAAGCACAATTCTTACTTTTGCCTCTAATGTTACACGGTGTTCTCTTTGTAGGCCTGCCTTTGCATCTATGGCTTTATTGCCAGATTCCATTTTAAAAGGTTACCATTTAATTAGATTAAGGCCATCCTCATCTAAAATGGCTTCATCTAAGATTGATTACATATGCAAAGACCTTACAAGAGTGTGTTTGATAAGCATCAAGGCTTAGGATTTGAGCATATCTTCTTGATAGATTTAGTTTTATTCACTGTACTGCATTCCAATAAAATGTTTATAAAATCAGATGAAAGGACAGTTAAGGGACTGTGAGCTGCTGATGGTTGATTTTGTCTGTAATTGAACTGAAAATTAAATTGTGAATTGTCATAACTGCCTTTTCCTCTTGGTAGAATGTTGTAGTTGATTTGAATATTATTACACATCACATAGACAGTACAAACAATCTGATGTCCTTAATGTTACTTAATTTAGTAAGAAGAATCACTAAATTCATATTTACATTTTTTAATAAGGAACATTTCTATATACATACCTATATGCATACATATACAATTAAACAAATTTTTAAAAATTTATAGAAAGAGTCAAAGTTAACATATAGCCACGTTTAGTTTAAATGAAAAGTTGTGCTTCATAGCTTGTTATGTGAATTCATCTTTTGTACTCAAAGATGCCAAATAAGGCATGGCATTAGTAAAATAGTTACTAGTTGAGTATTGATTCTGGTCCTTCCTCAGCTTTTTATTTCTGGATTCTCCTGTGGTTGTTGGTATTACTATAGCCCTTTGGTAGAGAATAAATGCTAATGTTTTTCTGAAACGTAACCTTTATCATTAGCTTCTGTGAAATGGAAAGTTAATACTATTTTTTATTAATTACATGCTGGTGTTTTTCCCATTACTGGTGCTAGAAAAATATATTTTAAAAGTTACCAATTCTCCAAATGTAGGTTTATACCACTCAATACACCGTGAAACCACAATATAAGGAGCATTTAGACTATTTTCTGCATATTGTAATGGGTTAGCTTAACCTCTTGTTTCTCATAGACTTTTAAGGTGTTTATGGCTAGTAGTTGACTTCATCAATTGGTAGCTTTAATTTAATGACTAGAGGCGCATACTACATGGTATGCATGTGTGCAGGCACCTATGTACGTGTGTGTTGGGGACTGGTATTTGATAAAGCAGAGTCAAATGTTCAATATGAGAGACAAAGGATTTTAGTACTTACTTCTTCCTTCCTTCCTTCCTTTTCCTATTTATATATTTACTTTACATCCTGATTATAGCCAACTTTCTCCTCTTCTCCCATTCCCACCCTCCCATTCTCTTCTCCCATTCCCCTCTCCCCTTGTCCTCAGAAGAAAAAGAGCTCCCCTCCCAACCCACCCTAGCACATCAAGTCACATCATCCTCATCCACTGAGCTCATTCTCATCCACTGAGGCCAGGCAGGGCAGCCTCGTTAGAGCAGAGTGTTTAAAAGCAGGCAACAGAGTCCATGTCATAGGCAGCACCCACTCAACTTACTAGGGGACCCACAAGGAGATCAAATTGACCATCAGTTTCATATGTGCAGAGGGCCTAGGTCCAGTCACTGCATGCTCTTTGGTTGGTGCTTCCATCTCTGTAAGCCCCCATGGGTGTAGGTTAGTTGACTGTTGATCTTTTTGCAGCATTATGTCACCTCTGGGTCCTTCTAGCCTTCCCTCCCACTCTTCCACAGGACTCCCTGAGCTCCAGCTAAGGCTTGGCTGTGAGTCTCAGCATCTGATTAAATCAGCTGTGTGGTGTGAGGTGGGTGGCTCTCTCAGAGAATGGTTAAGTTAGGCTCCTATCTGTAAAAAGTATATTGTTAGTGGTGTCAAGGGTTGGCTCTCTTGCTTGGTGTGGGTCTCAGGTTGGGTCAGGCATTGGTTGGTCATTCAGTCTCTATCTTTATCTCTGCACATCTTGTAGGTAGGGTAAATTTTAGTTCCAAGGTTTTGTAGGTAGATTGGTGTTCCCTTCCAACTACTATAGGTCTTGCCTGGCTAGGTGGCCTTCTCAGTCTCATGTCCCCCACGGCTAGGAGGCTCAACTAGAGACATTCCCCATATCCTCTCTGGAGACCCTGTTGCCGGTCTCCAGCTTGTCTCAGTGATGCCTTCCCCCTTCAGTTTCCTATTTATGTCGAGGCTCTCAATCCTCCCCTCCTTACTCTCTCCACCTCTGATCCCTGCCTGTTTCCCTCCCCATACACTTTCCAATCCAGTTGCCTCTCTACTTCCTCTTCCACTGTCCATTCTATTTCCCCATCTCACTGAGATTCAAGGAGGGCCTTCCTTGGCCTCTTACTGTTACTCAGCTTCTTTGGGTTCATGTTCTGTAGCATAGTTATTCTGTAATATATGGCTAATATCTGCCTATAAGTGGGTATATACCCTGTGCTTTTTTCTGGGTCTGGGTTACCACATTCAGGATGATGATTTCCATTGTGTAAATATACTATATTTTCTTTATCCATTCTTCAGTTGAGGGACATCTAGTCATCAGGGAAATGCAAATCAAAATGACTCTGAAATTCCACCTACACCTGTTAGAATGGCTAAGAGCAAAAAAACCTCAAGTGACAACACATGCTGGCAAGGATGTGCCAGGGAACACTCTTCCATTGCTGGTGGAATTACAAACTTGTATAACCACTTCGGAATCAATCTGGCTCTTTTTCTGAAAATTGCCTTAAGACCTAGAAAAATCGACTTCTGAGCGTATACCTGAAAGACACTCCACCATATGGCAAGGACATTTTCTCAACTATGTTCATGGCGACCTTATTCATAATAACCAGCACTTGCTATTTCTATTTGTGTTTATTTTAAGTTAAAAAGGCTGTGTACATACCTATAGAACACTAGCTTTAGGAGATCTGATGTTGTTTTCTCATCTCTATAGGCTTTGTCCCCATGTGCATAAACACACACACACACACTTTTATAAATACTCAAAAATTAAAGAAAATAGATATATCAAGCTTTGCATGTGGTCCTGGAAATGGAAGAGTTAATTAGCATTTGAAAAAGGCTCAAAAGAGGAGGGTTGTCTCTTTGTTTTTCAGCTTTTGTTAGGTTACCTGTTTCAAGTTTGACTGCAAAGAAGAGAAATTCTTCAAGAATGAATCCTGAAGCACTTAGTGTATGGGATAATGGGAAAGTGAGAATATTGTCCATTGCAGGTGCTCTTCCACACTGTCTGATACCTTGTAGAAAATGAAAACATATAAAGTAGAATCCTACCAAGCCTTGGTGACTTCATAAAATGTTACTAAAAGTAACACTAAACCCAGACCAAACTATCCGGAGAAAATGCTAAACTCTTGCATGAAGACAGAAACCACAGCTGCCATGGATGCCTGTACTCAGACACCACTTAGTGTCAAGCCGTAGAGTGGCTGTATAAGACATTGAGCCTATCCGTCATTTAGTGTTTTAAAACTGTGCTGTGGGCGTTGCATCTGCATTTAATTATCTTCTTTGAGTTATTTAATTTTCGCTAAATTAACTTGCTTAAGTAAATTTCCCTAATTTGTTCCTCCCTCAATATATTTAGCTTGATGTGGATTTAAGAGAAGTTGTGTTCTAGAAAGTATACTTAACTGAGTCTCTGGAGAAATGTAAGAGATCTGTGACAGGGGAGTTGTGGTTTTTAAACGCTTTAATGTTGTAAAAAAATCACTTAAGATGTTTGGTAAAGCTTTTTAATTCTTGGTCTTCACTGGTAGCAAAAGTGAAATGTTTAATGGCATCTTGGGTGTTGACTTGAGCATACCTCTTTTTACTTAAAAATGCTTTTTAAAAAATATGTAACAAATATGAATTGAATTTCTATTTCATATCATGCAATATCTGGGTAAGTAGATCAAGGTCACTCAATGAGGCAGAATAATAGTAAATAATAAGTGTTGACTGTGTGATCAAGAAGAAATACATTAAAAACAGAGCTATGGAAAAACCTAATTAGAACGATCTAGTAATGTGGGAGGGTGTATTTAGAGCTTGATTTAAATTTTAAAAAAAAATTTTATATGGTTTTTTATTAATTTATTCTTGTTACATCTCAATGGTTATCCCATCCCTTGTGTCCTCCCATTCTTCCCTCCCTCCCATTTTCCCCTACTCCCCTCCCCTATGACTGTGACTGAGGGGGATTACCTCCCCTGTCTATGCTCATAGGGTATCAAGTCTCTTCTTGGTAACCTGCTATTCTGCCTCTGAGTGCCACCAGGTCTCCCCCTCCAGGGGACATGGTCAAAAATATGAGGCACCAGAGTATGTGTGAAAGTCATACCCCACTCTCCACTCAACAATGGGGAATGTTTTATATTTAACTTCGAAAATTAAGTTGGAATATATTCTACAATTTAAAAAAAGAATAATTGATTTTCATTCCCAGGCTGGGTGTTATATTCCTCACCAGAGGTTAGTGGCCACAGTGTCTGTTGACCTTCATATGTCTAGAGATTCTCAGGGAAGATGCTGATACCCAGAACTGGGAGTGTGATTCATACTTTTCCATTTGGCTTACAGAGCCTAGAAAATGTATGTATTTCTGGATTTCATTTTGTAAGAATGTATTTGCAGATATCACCTTAGAGCTGTGGGGCCTGATATTAGAGACCAACTCTGGCCTGCCTGCTGTACTTATGTGAGTGAAATAGTAATTTTGGGGGTGATTCTGAAGTTGGAACAAGGAACTGGGCTGTGGAAAGAAGACTCACACCAAAGCCTAAACGGTATCCATTGTGTTAGTCACCTAAGTGAGACCACAACTGAAAGAGAACATGTCAACTGTATAGAGTATTGTGGTAGGAAAAATACTTTATGTGAACTCAAACTATGTTTTGAGTTTGACTCTTAAGGAAATGATCCCCAAGGGACATGATTGGTGGTATAAAGAACTTCTTCCTAGTGAGTTGGTTGAAATGGACCCTAAAGAATAACTTATTGCAACGGGGGATGGGGAATCCTAGTTTGATGTCAGATGTCATTGTATAGCAGAGAACTTATCAAAGTGTGCACCCCTTTCACTGTAATGCATGTGTAAAACCCTATATCACAGACAGCTTCTATGTATATTAGAGAGTTACAGATGAGAAATGTGCTGATTTACTTATTCACAAAAAATAAGGAAATCATTAAGTGTATGTGTGTGTATATGTGTATGTGTGTGTATGTGTGTACTTTTTAATAACTAGAAATGGTATAGGTGTATTTACATCAACATTAAGACAAAAACCTTAGTTATCACTTGTCTGGAGGAATTTTCTCAGCTCTATAATAATTCTATAGTAATACCATTATATATATATATATATATATATATATATATATATATATATATTAAGCATAGACCAAAATGTTGCTATGTGGCATAAGACTGAGGAGCTCAAAGTCCTCATTGACAATGGGGTCCAAACATGGGGATTTTGAGGAGATGCAATCAGTTAATCTATTGGGATGTACTGATCAGAGCTGAATTGACATGAAGAGGAAATGAACATGGCTTCCTTGTCTGAGCACTGATACAAAGTGCCTCAAGTAAGCTGGGTTTGGCCTCACATTGGGCCTCACAGACTTGATAAGGGAAGCACAGTTTCCTGTGCTTTCTGCACATTTCTTTTGCATTATTAGTGGCATAGGCTATCCCTTCCTTCTGGGTTATCTCTAGCTATTGAAGATACTTTACGTAAAAGGACAGTTTAACCAAAATGCTTCAATGACTGAGGAAAGTCACCTGCTTTAGAAGGTAAAGCTCAGATACCTCAAATCTAGATTCCAGGGAAAGACTTACAGGGTAGGGATTGAGAAAGGCTGACTGTAGCCTTTAAAAACCTGGGACTAAGAAACTATTTTTTTCCAGTTAGGGGCAAAGAGAATAGACTGTCCAGCAGAGGATCTTTTTGGATAGAATCTTACCATCTCCTTAGCCCCTTTATTGAACCCTAGAGAGGCTTAGGATCTCCTCAACTTCTTCACAAGCATTTCTGATCAACCAGGAGAAACCTTGGGGTGATACAAACCCAACTCGCATAGCACCAAGTGTGAATTGGAGGTAGATCAAAGATCATGTCTGGCTGATGTTGGAATGGAAGGAGAAAGAATTGTTAGACCCAGAGAGACATGTACAGGAATAAGGGTAGGTGGCAGAAGAACACCAGCACAGACACGTGAGTCATAAAAAACAAAACCTCCAGGCTTCCTGAAAAGGACTTAGAATTGGATATAACTTTAGGGGAAGCTTTGTAGTTGGGGGAGGAGAAATTCCTACCTGAAATAATATAAAGGTGTCAGTGTAGAAAGAGAAGAGTTATCAGTCTTCTGAGCATGTGAACTGAGATCTGTTTGTTATAAATATTAAACTTCTTGATTAGACACTTTCTCAATCTTTTGGATATCGAACTTCTAACACATTTCTACCTGTCTGTAGATTTTCATTTTTGTGCGTTCTAGATATTGGAGCAATTGGAATTATCTTGACTCTCAACTCTGACTCTATGACACGTATGGGTGAAAACACTCAAACATTATGTACCCAACTTGACAATGCTGGGAGCGTAAAACAGCACAAAGGCAGTGGGAGTTTATGACATGTGTGGCACAGAAGTCTGAATTCTTCAGAGAAAATAACCTTGAACTTAAGAATGAGTAGGAATTTGTGAAGTGGCCTAGCAGACAAAAATACTTTTCACGAGTGGGAGACATCACAGTATAGTCATGATTTTTTTTTTTCAAAAAGGATAAGAGCAAAGCTGTTTTGAGCATAATGACCTTTCTTGCTATTTGACATAAAACTGAAGGATGATGTGAGACTCCAAGAGGTGGTGCTAACCAAACTCCTGGGAAACGGCACATCTGTACACTGGCAGTGCTTGCAGTGCTATTATTTAAGCCAGATGTTTACATAAAGATCCACCACCTAATTTGTCCTTTAGATATTTAGCAATTTCTTGTCATCTTAGGGTATTTTCTCAAGTTTCCTTTAAAATCTTGATTTTTCTTTTTTTCTGATACTGAATTAGAATTGGCTTGTTATTCACGAAATATTTTGTAGTGCTTACAATTGATAGGAGATGGTAATATAGCTTATTGGTAGAATTCCTGCCTCACATCCTTGAGGCTCTGTGTTTAATTCCTCACACTACAAACAAACAAACAAAAACAAAATTAAATTCCACGCCTGTGCTTACTTCCTTAGAAGTTTTAAAGCAGATTCTAAGAAACTACTAAGTTGTATATGTTTTTAACTACCCATCTCAACACCCAAATTAGGAGTGGCCAGGAGGCTATTAACTGGCAAAGTCCCTTACAAAATAGAGGGCTTCATAGAAGGGATGCCACTTTTTTTTCTTTCAGTTTGTTTATATGATAGATTACATGGATAGGTTTTGATATATTGAATCACCCTTGTATGCCTGGGATGAATCCTATTTGGTCATGGTAGATGATATTTTTCATGTTACTGTATTTAGTTTGAGAGTGCTCTGTTGAGTATTTTTGCATCATAAAGGAAATTAGTCTGAAATTCTTTTTCTTTGTTGGATCTTTGTGTGGCTTAGGTATCAGGATGACTGTAGATTCATAGAATGAATTTAGCAATATCCTCTTTCTTTTTTGTGGAATAGTTTGAAGAATATTAATACTAGCTCTTCATTGAAAGTATGGTAGAATTCTGTGCTGAGACCATCTGGTACCTTTTCATTTCTGATTTTGTTAATTGGTATAAAGTCTCTCTGCTTTTTAGTTAGTTTGGCTAAGGGTTTGTCTGTTTTGTTGATTTTCTCAAAAGAACCAGTTCTTGGTTTTGTTGATTCTTTGTATTGTTCTCTTTTTTCCAATTTATTGGTTTCAGCCATGAGTTTGACTTCCTGCCATCTACTCCTCTTAGGTCTGTTTGTTTCTTTTTTTTTCTTTTTCTTTTTTTTTTTCTAAAATTTTCAGGTGAACTGTTAAGTTGCTAGTATGAGATCTCTCCAATTTCTTTATGAAGGCATTTAGTGTTATAAACTTTCCTGTTACCACTGCTTTCATTGTGTCCCATAAGTTTGGGTATGTTGTGCCTTCATTTTCATTGAATTTTAGGAAGTCTTTAATTAATTAATTAATCCCCCTACCCTGTGGTCACTGAGTAGGGAGTTGTTCATTTTCCTTTGAGTGGGTAGGCTTTTTTGCTATTTCTGTTGTTGTTGAAGTCCAGCTTTAAACCATTGTGATCTTGATAAAGTATGATTAGTTAATTCAATTTTCTTGTATAGGTTGAGGTTTGCTTTGCGACTGACTGTATTGGTCAATTTAGGAGAAGGTTCCATATGATGCTGAGAAAGTATATTCTTTTGTGTTTGGGTGAAAATTTCTGTAGATATCTGTTAGGTCCATTTTATTTATGACATCTGTTAATTTTATTATTTTTTCATTTAGTTTCTGTCTTGATGGGCTAGTTTCTTGAGTCTGTTTGCTTGGAAAACCTTTTTCCAGCCCTTAACTCTGAGGTAATGTCTTTGTTGCTGGGGTGTGTTTTTTGTATGCAGCAGAATGTTGGGTCTTATTTATGCATCCATTCTGTTAGCCTGTGTCTTTTTATTGGAGAGTTGAGTTCATTGATGTTGAGAGATGTTAATGACCAATGGTTGTTAGTTGCCTTTATTATAATTTGGTGACAGTAGTGTGTTTATATGCTTGTCATTTTTTGGTTTTGCTGTAGTGAAGTTATTTATGCTTTGTATTTTTCTTGGGTGTAGTTAACCTCCTTGGGCAGAAGTTTTCCTTCTATTATATTCTGTATGACTGGGTGTGTGCATACATGTTCTTATTTAGTTTGTCATGGAATTTCTTGTTTTGTCTATCTATGGTGATGATAAGTTTTGCTGAGTATAGTAGTCTGGGCTGATATCTGTGGTCTCTTATGATCTGTAAGACATTTACCCAGGCTCTTCTGGTTTTTACAATCTCTGTTAAGTCAGGTATGATTCAGATTTGTCTCCCTTTATGTTACTTGGCCTTTTAAATTTTTTTTTGCCACTTTTAATATTTTTCTTTCTTCTGTACATTTAGTGTTTTGATTATGTATCAGGAGGAATTTTTTATGGTCTAATCTATTCGTTGTTCTGTAAGTCTCTTGTATGTTTAAAAGCATCCATTTCTTTAGGTTGGAGAAATATTCTTTTATGATTTTTGTGGAAAATATTTTTTTGTCCTTGGCACCAGGAATCTTCTCTTTCATCTATTGCTTTTATCTTTTCATGGTGTTTTTACCTTTCTTAAAGATGATTTTTGTCAGGAATTTTTTTTATTTAATATTTTCTTTGACAGATTATCAATTTCTTCAACTGTATCTTCTATGCCTGAGACACTCTCCTCCATCTTTTGTATTCTGTTGGTGATGCTTACCTCTGTGATTTCTGTTCTCTTCCCTACATTTTTCCATCTCCAGGATTTCTTCAATTTGTGCTTTCTTTGTTTCTATTTCTGTTTTCATGTATTGAACCATTTTACTTATTTCCTTCACTTTGATTGTGTTTTCCTATATTTCTTTAAGTGCTTTATTCATTTCCTCTTTAAATGCCTCTATTTGTTTTGTTGTATTTTCCTGTATTTCCTTGAGGGATTTGTCTTTAAAGGCCTCTATTATCATCATAAGGATAGATTAACGTTTTCTGTGTTATGATATCCACAGCTTGCTACTGTATTACCCTATTTTTTGTTGATTGTGTTCTTATACCTTTAGCCATCTGGTTGTCCTTGGCATTGGTGGTTATTCCTGAACCTGCTGGGCTTCTCAGGAATGTGGAGGAGCCCTTGGTCATGGGTTGGGGGCTGGCTCTCCTCAAATATTTCTTCTCTGTTGGTTGTGTCCCAGTTGGAACTATTGGTAAGGAATTAGGGTGTAGGGTTCTAATCTGTGTGATCTTGAGGTCCTGAATGTTTCCTCAAGATGGCTAGTTGAGCTATGAACCTTAGAGTGGATCCACATGTTTCTGGAATCTGGAGTTGTCCTCATGATGGTGGGAATTGCTTGGAGGTCTGAGGGTGGTACTATTTATGTCTGACAGCCAGGGTCCCTTCCTTTCTTTAGGGAAACACTAATGGAAACTGACAGTTAGGAATCCCTAGCTCAGAGGCTTGCTAGCACCACAGTCACTCTGCTCCTGGTATTCAGATTCTGAAAGGCACCACCATAATGGAATGGGACCCTGTGTGTTCCTATTGTCCATCCAGTCTCCACAGTGGGAGAGGTAGAACCATAGACCAGGAGTTGGTTTGTGTCCTTGGTATCCAGGAATTGTTTTCAGGGAGGCAGGAGGAGTCTGGTGTCTAGATGCTGGAGCTGTCTGTTTCAGGAACTGGGGAGTCATGTTTGCATAGATGGAAGATGCCAGGTGCCTAGGGCCATGTATGCCTCTTGCACCTGGAAGCAGTCTACAGGGGGCTTAGACCTGTGCATCCCTAGCTCAGAAGATGCCTCCTCTTGTCTGAGAAAGATATACATTGGTGTTTTGGAGTCAGGCACCTTGGTCAGCTGTCTCTGATCTCATGCTGCTCAGATACCATATGCTCTGGGTGCCACCATCTTGGAGTCTCCAAGGGTGTTGATTTTGAAGGCCAAAAGGAAGTGTCATAGATCTGGATCTGTCTTTTAATATTTCCATGCTACTACTAGTGTAACTCTATGACTGCAGTTTTCTCTTAATCTGTAAAATGGGAAGAATAATAGTATTTACTTCACGGGAACATTTACTTTGCAGGCAACATTTTAGAGATTAAATTTCAGGGAGTCACTTCGTGTCTTCATGGCAAAAGCTGTGTCTTCCATTAATAAAACTTTAAAAACACCTGTCTTAGTAAGACACAAGGCACAACATATATTAAGGCATTCTCCAAATCCTAAAACATAGTGAGGCGGTTTTATTAAATCAGGACCATGGACTCAGTTTCAGTTTCCAAAGAAACCTGGGCTAGCAATGTGCTCAGATTTTGCTGGGTGAGTAGTAGATTCATCAATGTATAAAATATACTTGGTAGGAGCTGCTTGCTAGTACTAAATAGAAGTATATAGTTCTGACACTTTGTAAAATATGCAGTGTAAAGTAACAATAACTCCTGTATAGCTATTATGCCTTGTAAATATAAAATGACACTAAACAGACTTTGCTTTTTAAAACAGTTCCAAAGTGTGAAAACATTAGTAAGGAAATTCAATTTTATAGTTGAAGATGTTCCCCATTACTATTTTAACATTCACCTATTTTATATTTTTCTTGTGTACATATAATATACTTCAACCAGAAGGCTCACATTTTAAAACTGGAGCTTTATTTCATTAATTTTGAGTGCAGAAAGGCCTTCAACCTCTAGGGTTTTCCCTGGAAGCTCAGGTTAAAGCTGTTTTCCTCTGAAAGAGATTCAGCTTGAACAAGTACAGGATACAAAAAGTTTTGTCTAGAAGAACATAGCAACACTCCCAGTGCTCTGCCCAGTTTAACCAGTGGTTGAATAATGTCTTCTGTGGTGATTCAGTGGGCAAGAAGATGCAAGCTGTCAGCTGGGACAGAAGCTTGACCAGGGTGACAGTGACGATCTTGTCTAAAATCGTCAATATCGTCCATCGAGGGAGTACAGGTGTGGAGTCATGGAAACTTAGAGTTCTGAGTGCAATGAGTAGTTACCAGCCTGTGGGAGCTGTACATTTGAAAGCTTGAGGAGAAGCTTCTTAAGTTTCCCACGTTAACTCCTGTAACTTTTGCTCTTAGAAGTGAAGAATGGGTTGGAAAATTAAGTTCTGGATTCACAATTCTGCTTTCTCATTCAGGGCAACTTGGACCTCCTGCCACTCCCCTTGCCTTTAGTTACATTTCTACTTGCCTTGTTAGTGCAATCCATTGATGGTACTTTCATTTAGTAATTGAAAGCTAAGTCCCCAGAGGAAGAAGATTGAGGCATTAGTCATTTTGTGTAGCTATGTGTTGTGACTCACAAAGGAGGTCACTTGAGCACGTCTTCTCATTATCAGGGTTGACTTGATCCTAACGCAGCGGAAGGGCCCATTTGTCTAGCTTGGAAAATGAAACTATACCAGGATTCACTCTTAGGTGGGCATGGGTGTGGGGATACGTAGGAACAACATCTATTTTAAAGTCCAAAGAATGAAGACAATGAAGAGAGTTTGGTACTGAAAGTTAAACCTGATTTCCCCAAGATCCATGAAGGCAAACTGGGTAAACTTTGAGAGAACTCAGCCCAGGCTGGAGTTTCAGAAAATGCCTTTAGTGCAGTGCTTCTCAACCCTTTTGGGGGGAGGGGCGTCAAACAACCATTCAGAGGTCACCTAAGGCTGCTGAAAAACACAGATATTTACATTACAAATCATCATAGCAGCAAAAATTACAGTTATAAAGTAGCAATCTTTCATGGTTTGGAGTCACTATATGAGGAAGTGTATTAAAGGGTTGCAGCATTAGACTGAGAACCACTGCTTTGGTGAATCTGTGGAAGGAGAGTTATGAACAAAGAAGGAGTGAGAAAGATCACAGTGTCTGGAGAAACACATCATGTTCTCTATGCTTAAAAATAGCATCTGAACAAGGGACTGGAACAAGATAATGTGCTGACAGGCATGGCTATTGGATCTGGTTTGACAAAGGGTGCCTTTCAGGTTAGAAGGAAAGCATCTCTGTGACAAGTGATGGTGACAGCTTTAGAGTAGGGGTTAAATGTAGCAAGGAAATGGATGCGTTGAGGATAGCTACAGTGCTGGAAAGAACTCAACCAAAAATGAAATGAAATAGGCCAGGCATTGAAAAGGGTAAAAGGCCTAAATGAAGCTTTAAAAAAATTTTTTTGTGTGTGTGTAAGTGAATTTGAGCATAATGAGTGTTTATTCCAAGTTTTGAAGAACTAAAGTGAGCGTTTCAGCTTCCTACAAATACCTAACCGTGTTTGCCGGCAGTCTATTTGCCAATAAGTTGTTAATTATGGTTTTCTTTGGCAAGAGTGGTTGTTAATATAGTTAATGGGTAGTGTGTTGAAGAGTACATGGAGCTCATTGGCCTTTGCCTTCAGCTACAACCATCAGACAAGTCAGTAACTATTTCAGATTACTAATTTCTTAGAAATTTCTACTTGTTTTTTTTTTCCTTTTCTTTTTTTTTTTTTTATTAATTTATTCTTGTTACATCTCAATGTTTATCCCATCCCTTGTATCCTCCCATTCCTCCCCCCCCCATTTTCCCATTATTCCCCTCCCCTATGACTGTTCCTGAGGGGGATTACCTCCCCCTGTATATTCTCATAGGGTATCAAGTCTCTTCTTGGCTACTTGCTGTCCTTCCTCTGAGTGCCACCAGGTCTCCCACTCCAGGGGACATGGTCAAATGTGAGGCACCAGAGTATGTGAGAAAGTCGTATCACACTCTCCACTCAACTGTGGAGAATATTCTGACCATTGGCTAGATCTGGGAAGGGGTTTAAAGTTTACCTCCTGTATTGTCCTTGGCTGGTGCCTTAGTTTGAGCGGGACCCCTGGGCCCAAATCTGCCTATCATATTGTTCTACTTGTAGATTTCTAGGACCCTCTGTATCCTTTTATTTTGCTATTCTCCCATGCGTCTCTCATTTAGAGTCCCAATAGGATGTCCTCCCCTCTGTCCCAGTTTCCTGGTAAGTGAAAGCTTTCGTGGGACATGTCCCTTGGGCTAGTATGCAGATATAAGTGAGTATATACCATTTGATTCTTTCTGCTTCTGGGTTAACTCACTCATTATGATCATTTCTAGCTCAATCCATTTATCCACAAATTTTGGGAATTCCTTGTTTTTAATAGCTGAGTAGTATTCCATAGTGTATATGTACCACAGTTTCTTTATCCACTCTTCTACTGAGGGACACTTAGGCTGTTTCCATGTTCTGGCTATTATGAATAAGGCTGCTATGAACATGGTTGAGCAAATGTTCTTGTTGTGTGCTGGAGCATCTTCTGGGTATATTCCAAGGAGTGGAATAGCTGGGTCTTGAGGAAGCCCTATTCCCACTTTTCTGAGATAGCACCAGATAGATTTCCAAAGTGGCTGTACTAGTTTGCATTCCCACCAGCAATGAAGGAGTGTTCCTCTCTCCCCACATCCTCGCCAGCATGTGGTGTCACTTGAGTTTTTGATCTTAGCCATTCTGATGGGTGTAAGATGGAATCTCAGAGTTGTTTTGATTTGCATTTCCCTGATGACTAAGGAGGTTGAGCATTTCTTTAAGTGTTTCTCAGCCATTTGATACTCCTCTGTTGAGAATTCTCTGTTTAGTTCCAAGCCCCATTTCTCAATTGGGTTATTCGGTTTGGTGGTGTTTAATTTCTTGAGTTCTTTATATATTTTGGATATTAGACCTTTGTCAGATGTAGGGTTGGTGAAGATTTTTTCCCAGTCTGTAGGCTGTCGCTTTGTTCTCTTGACAGTGTCTCCTGCCTTACAGAAGCTTCTCAGCCTCATGAGGTCCCATTTATTAATGGTTGACATTAAGGCCTGGGCCGTTGGTGTTCTGTTCAGGAAGTTGTCTCCTGTGCCAATATGTTCCAGGCTCTTCCCCACTTTTTCCTCTAAGTGGCTTAGTGTCTCTGGTTTTATGTTGAGGTCTTTAATCCACTTGGATTTGAGTTTTGTGCAAGGTGACAAATATGGGTCCAGTTTCATTATTTTACACATAGACCTCCAGTTAGACCAGCACCATTTGTTGAAGATGCTATCCTTTTTCCATTGAATGGATTTGGCTTCTTTGTCAAAAATCAAGTGACCATATGTGTGTGGATTCATATCTGGGACTTCAATTTGATTCCACTGATCAACCAGCCTGTTGCTGTGCCAGTACCATGCTGTTTTAATTACTATTGCTTTATAGTACAGTTTGAGATCAGGTATGGAGATTCCTCTGGAGCACCTTTTATTGTACAAGATTGTTTTAGCTATTCTGGGTTTTTTGTTTTTCCATATGAAGTTCAGAATTGAACTTTCAATGTCTTTAAAAAATTGTGTAGGTATTTTGACAGGGATTGCATTGAATCTGTAGATTGCTTTTGGTAGGATGGCCATTTTTACTATGTTAATTCTCCCAATCCATGAGCAAGGAAGATCATGCCATCTTCTCAGGTCATCTTCAATCTCTCTCTTCAGAGTTTTGAAATTTTTTTCATACAAGTCCTTCACTTGCTTAGTTAGGGTAAATCCTAGATATTTTATATTGCTTGTGGTTAATGTGAAGGGTGTGGTTTTCCTAATTTCTTCCTCTGCAAGCTTGTCATTTGTGTATAGGAAGGCTACAGACTTTTTTGAGTTAATTTTGTATCCAGCCAATTTGCTGAAGGTGTTTATCAGCTTTAGGAGTTCTCTGGTGGAGTTTTGAGGGTCACTTATGTACACTATCATATCATCTGCAAAGAGGGATAATTTGACTTCCTCCTTTCCCATTTGGATACCCTTGATCTCCTTTTGTTGTCTTATTGCTCTGGCTAGAACTTCGAGTACTATATTGAAGAGATATGGAGAGAGTGGGCAGCCTTGCCTTGTTCCCGATTTGAGAGGAATTTCCTTGAGTATCTCACCATTTACTTTGATTTTGGCTATTGGCTTGCTGTATATAGCCTTTATTATGTTGAAGAAAGTGCCTTGTATCCCGGATCTCTCTAAAACTTTAAACATGAATGGGTGTTGAATTTTATCAAATGCTTTCTCTGCATCCAAGGAGATGATCATGTGGTTTTCTATTTTCAGTTTGTTTAAATGGTGGATTACATTGATGGATTTCCATTTATTAAACCATCCCTGCATGCCTGGAATGAAGCCTACTTGGTCATGATGAATGATATCTTTGATGTGCTCCTGTATTCGTTTTGCAAGTATTTTATTTAGTATTTTTGCATCTATGTTCATAAGAGAAATTGGTCTGAAATTCTCTTTCTTTGTTGAGTCTTTGTGAGGTTTAGGTATCAATGAGACTATGGCCTCATAGAATGAATTTGGTAATTTTCCATCCATTTCTATCTTTTGGAGTAGCTTGAAGAGTATCTGTATTAGCTCGCCCTTAAAGGTCTGGTAGAATTCTGCACTGAAACCATCTGGCCCTGGGCTTTTTTTGGTTGGGAGACCATGGATGACTGCTTCTATTTCTGTAGGGGAAATGGGACTATTTATCTTGTTTATCTGTTCTTCATTCAACTTTGGCAAGTGAAATTGTTCAAGAAAATCGTCCATTTCCCTTAGATTTTCAAATTTTGTGGCGTATATGCCTTCAAAGTAGGATCTTATGATTCTTTGAATTTCTTCAGTGTCTGTTGTTATGTCTCCCTTTTCATTTCTGATTTTGTTGATTTCAATACTGTCTCTCTGCCTTTTAGTTAGTTTGGCTAATGGTCTGTCTATCTTGTTGATTTTCTCAAAGAACCAGCTTTTGGTTTTGTTGATTCTTTGGACTGTTTTGTTAGTTTCTAATTTGTTAATTTCAGCCCTGAGTTTGATTATTTCCAGGCATCTACTCCTCTCGGGTGTTTCTGCTTCTTTTTCTCCTAGGGCTTCCAGTTGTGTTGTTAAGATGCTTATGTGCGATGTTTCCAATTTCTTTTTAAAGGCACTTAGTGCTATGAATTTTCCTCTTAGCACTGCTTTCAATGTATCCCACAAAATTGGGTATGTTGTTTCTTCATTTTCATTGAATTTCAGAAACTCCTTGATTTCTTTCTTTATTTCTTCCCTGACCCAGGTGTCATTTAGCAGAGAGTTGTTTAGTTTCTACAAACGTGTAGGCTTTTTGTTATTTCTGTTGTTGTTGAATTGCAGCCTAAGAGCATGGTGATCTGATAGGATACAAGGTATTATTTCAATCCTCTTGTATCTATTGAGGCTTGCTTTGTGACCTACGATGTGATCAATTTTGGAGAAGGTTCCATGGGGTGCAGAGAAGAAGGTGTATTCTTTCTTGTTTGGGTGAAAGGTTCTATAGATATGTTAGATCCATTTGACCCATGGCATTTGTTAATGATGTTATTTCTCGGCTTAGTTTCTGTTTCAATGACTTATCCTTCAGTGAGAGTGGGGTGTTGAAGTCTCCCACTATTATTGTGTGGGGATCGATGTGTGGTTTAAACTTTTTTAGGAGATCTTTTACAAATGTGGGTGCCCTCGTATTGGGAGCATAGATGTTCAGAATTGTGATGTCATCTTGGTTGACTTTACCTTTGATGAGTATGAAGTGTCCTTCCTCATCCCTTTTGATTAATTTTGGTTGAAAGTCTATTTTGTTCGATACTAAAATGGCTACACCTGCTTGCTTCTTGAGACCATTTGCTTGGAATATTTTTTTCCAACCTTTTACCCTGAGGTAATGCCTTTCATTATGGGTGAGATGTGTTTCTTGGATGCAGAAGAATGTTGGATCTTGTTTATGTACCCATTCAGTTAGTCTATGTCTTTTTATTGGAGAATTGAGGCCATTGATGTTGAGAGATATTAATGACCAGTGACTGTTAAGAGTCTTAATTTTGATGTTGTTTCCAGTCGAGCGTTTGTGTAGTTGTGTTTTTGCCATGGGATAGTTATCTATTTCCTGGGTAGTTTTGGTTGTAGCTTGACCCTTTGGGATGGAGTTTTACTTCTAGTACCTTCTGTAAAGCTGGATTTGTGGATAGGTACTTTTTGAATTCGTTTTTGTCATGGAATATTTTGTTTTCTCCATCAATGGTTATTGATAATTTTGCTGGGAAAAGTAGTCTGGCCTGGCATCTCTGTTCTCTTAGGGTTTGCAGGATCTCTGTCCAGGCCCTTCTGGCTTTTATGGTCTCTGCTGAGAAGTCGGGTGTAATTCTGATAGGTTTACCATTAAATGTTATTTGGCCCTTTTCCCTTGCAGCTTTTAATATTTTTTCTTTTTCTGCATGTTTTGTGTTTTGATTATTATGTGGCGGGCAGTTTTTCTTTTCTGGTCAATTCTATTTGGTGTTCTGTAGGCCTCTTGTATGTTTATAGGCATTTCTTTCTTTAGATTGGGGAAATTTTCTTCTATGATTTTGTTGAGAATAGTTTCTGGGCCCTGGAGTCTGATGTCTTCTCTTCCTTCAATGCCTATTATCCTCAGATTTCTTCTTTTCATGGTGTCCTTAATTTCTTGGATGTTTTGTGTCAGGAGTTTTCCAGATTTGGCATTTTCTTTAATGGTTGATTCAATATCTGTGATTGTATGTTCTAGACCTGAGATTCGTTCTTCCATCTCTTGGATTCTGTTAGAAAAGCTCACCTCTGTGTTGCTCGCCTTCTTCTCTGAGGTCTCACGTTCTCGTTTTTCTTCTGTCTGTGTGTTTATCATTGAATCCATTTTCATTTTCAGATCTTGAACTGATTTTTTGATTTCTTTCATCTGATTTTTTGTATATTCCTGAGTTTCTTCCATTGCCTCTTTATAGAGCTTCAGAGCTTGAACCGTTTTATTTATTTCTTTCATCTGGTTGTTTGCATTTTCCTGCAATTTTTCCAGTTCCAGTCTATGTGCTTCTTTTATGTCTCTCACCTGTTTGTCTGCGTCTTCCTGCATTTGATTACGAATTTTATTTGTTTCCTCCATTATCATCCTCATTACTAAGGATTTGAGGTCATTTTTTTGTATTTCCGTTGTATTTGAGTTCTCTGGGTTGTTTTCTTTGGGATAGCTAGAAACTGGAGACGCCATGATGTTTTGGGGTTTTTTGCGTATGCTTTTTCGTTGTCCTTTAGACATCTTGCCATCTTTGTATTTATTGGGTAGCTTCCAGAGTTGAATGGAGGGTGTCTGACGATAGATTCGCTTGTTTTCTCATGATTTCCCTAGGCTGCGAGCTCAAAGCTTCACTGGTGTGGATGTTAGGAGGTTAGCCCTGTTGTTCTGGTCTCTCACAGCCAGTGATCTTCAGCCCCCCTGTGCTGTGGATCCTGCAATTGTTCTGGGTCTCTGAATGAGCATTGGGTCAGGCCAAGGTATCCACAGCCTTCTGTGTTCCCTGCCAAGTCCAGCCAGGAGCACTGGGCCCGAACCACGGGCTGAACTCAGCTAGATTCTCAGGGCCTGACCCTTCTGCCAAGCTCAGCTAGGGATTTTGGGCCCAAAATGCACACAGGGTCCAGCCAGAATTTTTGGGCTGGGACTACGCACCAAGCTCCGCTAGGGCCTTTTGTCCCAAAGTGCGTGCTGTGGTCAGTTATTGACTCAGGGCCCGAACTGACCACCAATCTCAGCCAGGAATTCTGGATTCAAACTGCACACTGTGTCCAACCAGAGTCTTAGAGCTGGTGGAACCGAGCGCTCTGTCCAGCCTGCGCCACAGCAGGAGAACTGCGGCTGCTCTGAGTAAGCGCCAGTGGTGGAACAAGTGCTCCGCCCAGACTGTGTCACCGCAGGGGAGCTGCCGCTGAGCTGAGGTGGTGCCTAGGATGGAACTGAGCACATCACCAAGCCTGCGCCACAGCAGGAGAACTTCAGCTGCTCTGAGTTAGTGCCTGTGGTGAAACCAAGTGCTCCGCCCAGCCTGTGTCTCCGCAGGGGAGCTGCCGCTGAGCTGAGGTGGTGCCTAGTGTGGAGCTGCAAGCTCAACTAAGCCTGCGCCACAGCAGGGGAGCTGTGGCCACACTGAGTTAGTGCCTCAGGCAGAATTGCTTGCTGGGCCGGGCCAGTACCCGGGACTCTGAGGCTGAACTGTCTGCCGAGTCCAGTCTGGGTCCAAAGGCTCCACGCGACCCAAATCCTGCCCCGAGTCCCCTCTCCCGCAGCAATTCCCACCAGCCACCACACCAATCGCCTCCACCGGAAGGCTATGAGCTGCAAACCTCAGCCGCCGCTGCTGGTGCCGCTGGTGCTGCTGCCTCTGCCACTGCCGCTCCGATCAGAGAAAATCCATGCTCCTCCCGTGTGCAGGGGCACGCAGGTCCTCTGCACCCTGGTCCCTCCGAACCGTGGAGCACTCCCGCTGCCGTGATGTTCAGACCTCGGTGTTCCTGGCTCAGAAATCTGTGCAATTCCCTGAATTGTTCACTGGAGCCTCCAAACGTGGTCCACACTGCTCGCCGCCATCTTGGATCCGAAATTTCTTCTTGTTATCAAGTCTTTGAGTGCTTACCCCCTTGATCTATAGTGAGTAAATAAACAGAACAAGTTTCTAAATACTAAACCAAGGGTTGTACGTGGGGCACATAGAGTAAGGAGTAAGGTGCTGACAGGAGCAATTGTATTGACTGGTAAGTAGTTGTGGTTGTGGAGCCTCTCCCCAGGCCACTCCATTGTCAGTGGCTAGAACTGTCAGAAAAAACATGGACACAGAGCCTGAGCAGCATAGTCAGAAAGCAACTGAGGGCGGCTGAGTAGAAGCATTACATGCCATAGGAGGTGAAAGACTTCTCCAAAATAGAATTTCAAACTAAGCTGATTTTTAAAAAAACAAGTCAAGTATTGTTGTTGTCATCCTGAGACTGCCTCTTATTTTCAGGCAATTGCTCAGGTCTATAGTGGTTTTATCTTGACTTGGTTTGCAGGGCGATGATTTGAATATTTGTTGCTTTAATATCTTTAGCTCTGCAACAGTCGTGGCTTTTCAGGCACTCCGGGAGCCCTAAGGCCTTGCCTGCAGCCGGCAGAGTGTGTTCAGAATCCTTCAGCCTGATGGGAATCCAGTGTTCCCTCTTGATCATACTGTATGTTCTAGTAAAACACTTTTGTTGTTTTTCTCCAAAACTTTTGGCTGGGATTTTATTGTTTTTCTTGTTAATCAGAATTGTGGTGCTTGATTTTGCTGTTAATGTGCTAAAATACAAATGCATGGATGTTTAGTTACTAATCAGATTGCTAATAAAATATTTTAAAAATAAAATGTGGAAGGAGATTGCCAACTCTGCCAGCTAATGAGGCAGTTTGGAGCCATCACCAGTTTCTCTCAATGACCTGTTTTCCTACTTAGATTAGAAATCACTGAATTTTTCTTAACTCAAACCCTCTGTAAAGTCCTAGACAATTTACTTAAAAATAAGCCTAACAGCCTCATGTGTAAAATTGTCTCTAGATTGCCTGATTATCGGTATTTTGTTGGCATTCTGGGGCTTTGAGCAGCCAGCCTCTTTAAGACGTGTGGGAAACTGTCCGTCCCAGTGTTACCTGTGACCCAGCTATATAAACTCCTGCTGAAGCTGCTAGTGGGGAAGATTTCTATCCTAAGGGAGATGCACTTTAGACGGTATGAATAATTGGGATTTTATTTACTGCTGAGAAATAAACTCAGGCTGACATTTTTATGACTATTCAGGGACTTAGATGCATCATTTTCCATGATTGCTGTTGCCCAGCCGAATTTCTACTTGGGAAGCTGGCAGTGAGAGGAAATGTTATCTTGTTGTAGATTCTCTTTTTAATTATCAGGGATTTGGAATTCCAATCCAAAAGATTAAAGTTGTTAAAATAAATTTCAAAAATACTCATAATGCAAATGGGGCCACCAGAAGCTCAATCCCCAGTTTTATTTTTAAAAGTTTTATATACCCAAATCAGGTCACTTTTACAGCGATAGTGTTGGCAATCTTTGATCACACCATTGGAAATCTGAGTCAGATTTAATCTCTTTCCTTTGCTGTTCCTCTTAAGCTCTGAAGACAGAAGTGTTAGCTGTTTTTACTTTTGAATTCTCACTTATAACAGAGTTGGGCAAAGAGAAATTTGGGGCCCGGAATGCATAGTCACACTGTTATTTCTGGGTGTTTTTCACATTTTGCTAATTTTTACAGAGTAAAACAAACAAACAAACAAACAAAACCACCACCACCCACAACAAAATAAAGAAACACTGCATTTGTTGAAAAGACCATGAACGATAGCTGCTTGAAAATCGAACACTTTATTAACCATTTCAGTTTTTACATTTTGGAACATAGAGATAGTCACAAATGTATATAAAATGATAAAATTATGGAAGTAAAACATGTCTTAAAATACTTCTAAGTCATTCTTTATGTTGTTGAAAAGTGGAGTGTCACTGGTAAAAATATTTTCAAGTATTAATGCAATAGTAAACACACTTCTGGTTTGTAGTCTCCCCCCATTGACAATAAAAGCTCCAAAAAAATTGAGTATCTGTCTTTTAATCTTTCTAGGTAATTAGTGTTACGAGAGAAGTAATTAGTGCCATATAGATGGTGTGGGGTCAAAGTTGAATTTTTCCTGAATTTTTTTTTTTTTTCACTGTTGCGAGCATGGTGGTGCCTCATGGCTTCAGGGAGTAGCAGCTTCCTCCTTTACACAATGAGGGGCTCCTATAAACCAGTAGTTAGGGGTCTTTTCCTAGCTGCCTCTTATCCTTCATCTCCCCTGGTAGGAACTTTGAAGTGGAAGGGGATGTAGTCTTTCGAGTTGGGTAATACGTGCATGTGTGTTTGTGAGTGATGGCTCAGAGTCTGCCAGTAGAACAAGAGTGTGTGAGTTTGGATTTTAATGATGTCACTACTACTCATTTGGGGAATAACTTAAGTTTGCTGTTCTTTAGTTTTCTTACATGGGAAGTCCTGGCAATAATTGGATCTCACAGGATTGGTAGAGGATTAAGTGAGCCAGCACAGGCAAAGACTTTGAATAAGGAAAATGAAGATCTTATATATAGCTGGCCTCAATGAATTATTTACTGTTACTAAGTGTATGCTAATCATATTTACTAGGGTCTGGGAATTATACAAGGTATTAATATGGAAGACTGTGTCAGGCTCATAGAATATAGAACAAAGTGGAGGTGAGAGAAAATTGAGGCTGGCACTCTGGTCTCTCATGTCTTAGAGACCAGGAAGTTATTGCCCAGTGTCATTACTGAAACTCTGTCCATGCAGAACATTGTGTTCAGAAAGTCTACCAGCAAGGGGGTGAAGAACTCTGATTTATGAGTTGTGGATTTCATGAATGTGTTGCTGGGATGAAGTTTTCTTTGCATCTGGACTCCTGGTCATACAAACACAGACACAGACACACACACAGACACACACATACACACCAAGGGTAGAAAAGTCAGTGCTGTGTTTCCCACATCTTAATGTTGTTCATACACATATACATACGTACATACATACATACGTACATACATACATACATACGTACATACGTACATACATATGAGTAAGTGCTGAGTGCTAAGTATCAAGGTGTAGGTCTAAACACCCTCAGCTTCTGTTGCAATGGTCCCTGCTTCAGAGCTGAGAGCTCTTGTGATACATCAATCACTTCTTTGATGCTCACAACCCCACAATTGCATTGCTATCATTATCTCCAGGTTCAGGAAGAAAACAGGCTCAGGGCAGCTAAGTGAATGGCCTGAATTGAACTACTGTGGTCGTTTTGCTTCTTGGTGGTCTGATTCTAGATTACTGGATTGTCTCTTATCTTAAGATTCAGAGCTGTGATATTTGATCTCCTAAAGGACCGAAAGGAGCACATTCCATGGAATTAGGCTTCATTGGCTATATCAGATAATTCGGAGCAAATTAGCAAAGCTGTTGAAGTTATAGGCCACTCAGTAAGGTTGTCCGTAAGCCAGGGTTGAATGGTAAGTTGGTTCTCAGGAAAAGTAAACAACAACATAAAAGATATAAGTGATAACTATGGTGATTATGGTGAATTATGTTAGTTTGGTCTTGTTCCAAATGTGCAATTTGATTTTTGAATATAAAATTGCTTGTCAGCTTGCCATGCAGGCTGCCATGGTGGTGCACACCTGTAATCTTAGCACTTGGGAGGCAGAGGCAAGCGGATCTCTGAGTTTGAGGTCAGCTTGGTCTAAAAACTAAGGCCAGTACAGCTAAGAGTACACAGAGAAAGCCTGTATAAAGAAACCAAAGCCATCAAGGCAGTGGATCTCGACCCAGGGGAGCCTGCACAAACTATTGCACCAACCAAGGACCATGCATCCAGTGAACCTAGACCCCTGTTCAGATCTATGCAATGGATAGCTCATTCTGCATGGTTGTAGGAAGGTTGGTAAATGCCTGTGACATGAACTGTGATGCCCCAATTTGATCATTTCCTCTTGGTGGGGAGGAACACAGAGGAAGGGGAAGCAGGTTATCTGGATGAGACCTGATAGGCTGTGGTCATATGGTAGGAGAGGATGTCCCCTTCTGTCAGAGGTTTAGGGGAAGAGAATATGGCAGAAGAGGGAGGGAGGGTGGGACCAGGGAAGATAACAATTGGGGTATAATCTGAATAAATGATAAAAAAATTAAATAAAAAAAAACAAAACAAACAAGCAAAACCCCAAAAAAGCCCCTGCTTGTTATATGAAAAATTATCAACAGTGGATATTTTAAGTATTTTTTACCCCAAAATAAAGTAATGTTGGCATTTTCTAGTGCTATAATCTAATACTGAAATATTAAAAGTGATAATACTAATTGAGCTTGTTATGTGAACACTAGGGAAGCAGGATAAAGTCAGAGGCAAAAGGAAATACAGAGGCCTGCAGGTAAAATTGACCTGAGTGTGCTGAAGTCAGCAAAGTAAATAGAGTGGCATGTGAAGGGACCCAAGCCCACGAACCCCAAACCAACCAATGACCTCAGTTGCTTGATTAAACTAACTCTATGACAGGCTTCAGGTTTTCACTCTGCCTAACTGGGCCAAATTTCTAACAATTCCTGGGGGAAAAAAACCCCACAAGTTATAGACAGATCATGGACAGTTTGTGGGCAGCTAATCAGCTTATAGAACAAAATGACTAGATACCATGTTTTTATTACTTCATGGCCTTGGTAAAGAACACAGCTGGTCCCATCCAATCAAACTAAAGGCCAACTCCTGAGTAAGATCCAAAACTTCAGTGACTCAGAAGTCCCCAACAACCAAACAAACAGCCAGTCCTGAATCCCCTTGTGCACTCTGACTGAATTCTGTTGTCACAAACCCCTACAACTGTCTATAAATTGAGCCTCCATGCTCATTTCGGGGTCACCCTCTAGAGGCAATCCTAGCATGCTAGAATAAAAACACTCTTTGTTTTTGCATACTGCCCTGGGGTCATTCTTCAGTAGATCACCTGAACCCTAACAGCACGGTCTAGAGTTTGTGAGTTTCACAGTCATAGAACTTTGTCAACAAAGTGGCTAGATTTATGTTCATGGTAAACTGTAGTAGATAGTGTTTGAGGGAAATGTGACTAGATTTTGCTTTATATAGTTTTCCTGCATGGAGAAGGGGCCCTCAAATCAAAACAGATCTTACCAGGAGACTGTTAAAGACCATGATACCATGAATCAAATTATAACAGTAAATAGAAGTGATTAGCTTCTGCGGTTCTCATTTTGTTTTTATGTGGTGTGTGTGTGTGTGTGTGTGTGTGTGTGTGTGTGTGTGTATGTGTGTGTACACATGCATGTGAGTAACAGTCAGAAGTAAAATCACATCTCTTCCTGAATCATCTTTGGTTTTTGAGATAGGGTCTCTAATTGATCGCAGAGCTCATCAATTGGCTAAACTGAGTTGCAAGCCTGAGGGATACTTAGATTTCTTCTTCCCAGTGCTGTAATTATAGGTGCTTACTGCTATACCTGGCTTTTTTTGTGGATGCTGGAGATCTGAATTCAAACTCAGGCCCTCATGCTTGCACAGTAAATACTTTACTCACTGAGCCATCTTCCCAGCTCTTTAGAACATACGCACACACGCGCGCGCGCACACACACACACACACACACACACACACACACGCGTGTGCGCGCACATGCACACACACATTCTGAACGTTTATCGAAGTACTTGGACTACCTTATGTGACTAGCAGTTCTCACTGGACTTTCATAATACTGTGGCAGAGATGTGTGAAGTATAAGAAAAAGATGAATCAAGGATGACTTCAAGATTTTAATGAGATAATGGGGTAGACAGTGCCATTGACAGAAAAGATTAGAGAAAATAACTTCTGGGTATAAAAATCAATAATTTTCAAACAATAGGGGTAGCTCAGAAAGTCTTGTGGAAGATTGGTGCGGGGAAGGTTTGGTGGATCTAGAGGGCTCAAGGACACCAGAAAAAGACCTACAGAGTCAGCTAACCTGCACCCATGGGGGCTCACAGAGATTGAACCACCAATTAAAGAGCATACATGGGCTGGACCTAGGTGCCCTACACATATGTAGCAGATTCATAGTTTGTTCTTCATGTGGGAGCAGGGGCTGTCTCTGCCTTTGTTGCTTGCGTCTGGATCTCTTTCCCATAGTTGGACTGCTTTGTCTGGCCTCAGTGGGAGAGGATGCACTTAGTCCTGTGACTTTCTGTGCCGGGGTGGATTGGTACCCGTGGGGATGGGGGACTCCTTTAAGGGAGGGGCAAATGGGGGAAAGGTGGTGTGGGGGTGGGACTGAAGGGAGAGAGAGGCTGTGGACAGACTGTACAGTGAGTAAATAAATTAATGAAAAGAAAATCAGTAATTCTCCTTTGGATACTTTAAGTTGAAGATGCAGGGTGTTTGAGTGGAGACACAGACTAGATAGCTGTTTGAGGCAGGAGTTTGGAGAGTATTGATATTCAATGTTTATATGGACCTTGGAATCAAAATGCATGGAGGTTCTGACAAGCTGCGCATTAGAATGAGGTTCCCCTGGGAGGCTAAGAAGAGAAGTGAGAAGGCCAAGAAAAGAATACTGGATATTTAAAGACTCTCGCAGGGAAGTGAACAAAGGAGACTGAGAATTCACGAGGTTAAGAGGAAAAGGGGGAAATTCAAGGCCCAAATAAAAGGCTGCACTCCTAGAATAAGCCAACAGTGTCAAATGCTTTGATGTCTAGGATGAGAGGACAGATATTTGACCTCACTGGAAAATGAAGGGCATTAGTTTATTTTATACAAATACTTTTCAAATCCTGTCTAGGGCAACAGCTGAATTGGAGCATAATGTACAGAGTGTGGGAATTAGGTGTTTTCCTCTTTAGCATGGCCTCAGCCAACACAGAACAACACAAGTAGGGGCTCTTCTTGGGGGCAAAAATCAGGTGGTGGCTCTTATACTTGTCTCCAAGATGTCATTGGGTATTTTGGTGCTTTTTATTTTCTACCTAGGCTTGAGTGCCTTGCATTAGACCTAGGACTTCTAGCAACAGAATTGTATCCTTGTTCAAAAGGATAGTAAAGCAGCTACATCTGATTGCCTTATGATGTATTTCAGTGGATATGATTAATAGAAAGCCAGATTATTTTTAGCGTAATTGCGCACCATATCTAGGGCAAGCTCAGGGGAGATTAGGTAGGCAATGAATTGCCCTGGTTTGTAGCTGACTGATGAAAACTTTGAATAACTTACAAAAATGGAGGCCTTTCCTCAAATATCAAGCAGCTCGTTGAATTCCCTCAGCATCCCTGGACACTAACGCACATAATGCGTGGATAATACTCTAGTATACATGACATCTGGATGGGAGCAAAACCCAGAATGTCAGCAGATACGGTGAAGGTTATGATAATGGATACAGCCAATCTGGCTTTCAGTGCTGCATGTTCTTTTGACTGCCTGTGGGTGAGCAAGACAATCTTGTGAAAGCAAATAAACATATTACCATAAGACAGGCAGGGTTTTGAGGCAGTGCCAAACTGAAAATATCACATGTGGACCCCTCTCAGGGCTGGTAGTCTTGGAAAGGTACAACTTGCTGCCTCGTAGGGCTTGTATTCCTCTTCCCTGTGGAGAGAAGTTGGACACGGTGTTTAAGGGTTAGGAACCTGTGCCAAGATGTGAATGCTGATGTCCTAGTTGTTTCCTGGTTCGCCTTCTCTGAGCATATGTTCAGCTTGGCTCCTCCATGTTGTCTGGAGGAGGCTTCTGGGCAGAGCTTGGCACTTGCTGAAGAGCATCTGATCCCACTTCATTTTCCTGTACCCTGGCTTCCTGTGCCAAGAACCCGTGGGATGCTGGAGAGTTGAGTTTGGGGCCTTCTCTGTGAAGTGAACCAGTTGTTGTCTATAAGAGAATGATTTAAGAACGATATCTTGAATTGCGTGTTCATATTTGGGCAGTAGAGAAACCCTCTATTCTGCTCTCAAAAGAATCGTCAAAATGGAAGGGCTACAATAATGCGCACAGTAACCTGCAACCTGACAAATGATTGGTACCCCATGGGCTCTTGGTAGTTTTGCAGTGGATAGGAATAAGTTCCGTAGGAGGAGGGTGGACCAGTCAAATGTGTCAAATCCTTGTCAATATTTCTCTCAGGTTATAACACTGGGAAGAAATGGGCCCTGAAGAAAATGTGTGATTCCACATCTATCCACATATAGTCAATTAGGATGAGCAATAACACAATTAAGTCTGAAAAAAGCGAGAGGTGGGTAGAACTACTTTGTGGCAGGTAGTGACGTAATACCTCAGAGCAGTTGTATTTTCCAGAACAAAGAGCACTTTGAGGTTATTTAGGCAATTTTCAATTTTACCAATGAGAAACAGAAGTCAAACCTCTTGACCTTCTCTGCAGTCATACAGGTTCTGTGAACCAGAGTTGTGACAAGAACTCAAATGCCCTGCATGTGGGCTGATATGCACCTCAAAGACATGGGGACCTCCACAGGTGCCTATTTCCAAAGTGGTAAAATTGAGGTAAAATGGAGGCTTTATGGTATTTTTCCCCCTCTCAAAGTAGTGATATTTCAAACATCACAAGAAAATAAATTCATAGTAATTACAAGTTACAAATTCAACATAATATGCCTGCAAAATGGGCATTTATATATGAAGAATCCCACTAAATTAATTTTAGCCATGGAGCATAGAGTTTTCATAGGGGCCAGGGAAGTATGACCAATCTGTATAATTTGAGCAAAAACATTTGTTAAAAAGAACAGAATCTGATGCTCTTTGTTGAAGTGTGAATTGTGCAACTGCTTTGGAAAATGGGTTAGTGTTTGCTAAAATGCAATGGTGACATATATTGCTAAGCACCTGGGTCACTGGGAAGCAGCAGTGCCCATAACATCATGTTAAGAGCTGAAATCTCCATCAACATTTAGGCAACAAATTGTTTTATGAATTTATATGGTAGAATCATTCATAGTGTGAAAACAGATGGGCTATAGCTATACGTATTAGTGAAAATTTGTAAAAGCACAAAAATCTATGCTGGATTTCATATTTTCAAAGTAAAATCTTCAAATAGTTGTGTGGGGAAGCCAGGAAATTCATGTGAATTTCATAAGGGACAGTAAGGCAAGGCAGTAATCAACATGAAGACAGTGGCTTCCTGATGTGTGGTAGATGCATTTGCATAGGGGAAGAGGGTGTTTGTGAGGCCTTTGGAGGTACTAAATGATACAGTGGTAGGTGCATCAGAACTGTGGTACCCCACATTTGACCACATCCCCTGGAGGGGGAGGCCTGGTGGCACTCAGAGGAAGGATAGCAGGTTACCAAGAAGAGACTTGATACCCTATGAGCATATACAGGGGGAGGTAATCCCCCTCAGTCACAGTCATAGGGGAAGGGAGTTAGGGGAAAATGGGAGGGAGGGAGGAATGGGAGGATACAAGGGATGGGATAACCATTGAGATGTAATATGAATAAATTAACAAAATACACACACACACACACACACACACACACACACACACACACACACACACACATATATATATGTATAAGGATTCTTGTCCTTTAAAAGTACTTGCTGATGCCGGGCAGTGGTGGTGCACGTCTTTAATCCCAGCACTTGGGAGGCAAAGGCAGGAGGATTGCTATGAGTTCGAGGCTGGCCTGGTCTACACAGTGAGTCCAGGATAGCCAAGGTTACACAAAGAAACCCTGTCTTGAAAAACCAAACAAAAACCAAACCAAACAAAACAAAAACTCGCTGAGTGCTCTACATTCAACCTGATGCACATTCTAGGTTTCAAATCATGGAAAATATGAATAAAGAACATTTGAGTACTCTACTTGCACTTCATTTTTGAACAGTTGTTCAACATTCAGTAATAAGTTAAGGTTTTTACAAACATGTGAGCAGACAGGCATGCAGATACAGTCACACATAGAACCATTCTTTGGAATCTGTGTGTAATAGGTTCCAAAACCTCACACAGATACAAAACTGCAAAGATGACTCAATCCTTTCCATGTAATAACTTAGAATTTAAATGTAATATATGCTTCTTTGGTACCTTAAACCTTTTCTTTTCTTTCCCTTTTTTTTTCTCTCTTTCCTTTCTTTCCCTCCTCTCTCTCTCTCTCTCTCTCTCTCTCTCTCTCTCTCTCTCTCTCTCTCTCTCTCTCTCTCTCTCTCTCTCTCTCTCTCTCTCTCTCTCTCTCTCTCTCTCTCTCTCTCTCTCTTTCTGACAGGCTTTCTCTGAGCCTTAGCTTACCTGGACTCCTTTTGTAGGTCAGGCTGGCCTCAAACTGAGAGAGATCTGCCTTCCTCTGCCTCCCTGAGTGACAGGATTACAGGTGTGCATCACCATGCTCAGTACCTTAAAGCTTCTCTAGATTACTTATATATCCCTGTAATAGGTCTGCTAAGTGTGTCATATTGTTTAGGAAATAATGATATACAATAAGGAAATGCCAGTACATGTAAAGTATAGACACAAGTTTTACCTGAAGTAGTTTGGTCTATGGTTGGATCTCTGGATCACTGTGGTAAAAGATGAGAAGATTTATTCATAAATTAAAATTTTCATATAATATATTCTGATCATAGTTTCCCCTCCTTCATCTCCTCCAAGATCTTCCCCAATCTCTCTACTCATCCAACTTCAGGCCTTCTTTCTCTTTATCTTTATAAGACAGGCAAATTTCTAAAAATTCAGAATAAAACAAAACAAAGAAAAGGCATGAGGAAACAAACACATACATGCACACACATATACACTCAGAAAAGCACTAAATCAGAAACCATAATATATAAGCAAAAGACCAGCAAGATTTTAAAAAAATGTATTAACAAAGCAATATGGGACTGAAGAATATTTAAAAATATGATTTACATTGCTTTGTGGCGGCCACCTACTTTTGGGTATGGGGGTTACCCTTAAGTCTGGTTTGTATACCTGTGAGACTCCATTGGGTGAAAAAATCTAACTTTGCCTTTGTTAGTAGTTGCCCATTAGAGATAACTTCTTGGTTAAGGACTAGTTAATGCTGTGTCCACTACTCTTCCCAGGGTTGGGAACCCACCTGGCTTAGACCTGTGCAGGCCCTGTTATTGCAGCCACAGTCTCTATGAACTCTTCTGTGCATCTGTCCTGTTGTATCTGGAGGACCTGGTTTTCTTGGAATCATCTAACACCACTGGCTCCTACAATCTTTCTGCCTCCTCTTCCACATAGATCCCTAAGCTCTGAGGGGAGGGGTTTGACGAAGACCATTCTATTTATTACTGAGTGCTTCAAGGTCTCTCACCCTCTGCACATTGTCTAGCTGTGGGTCTCTGCTTGTGTTCTCATCTACTGCAAGAGAAATCTTCTCTGATGATGCCTGAACTATACCACTGATGAATGCGTATAGCGAATATCATCAGGAGTCATTTTACTGGTATATATAGTCTCTTAACACAATGATAGTGTTTAGTTTTCCCCTATGTCCATGGTCTGTCTAGTCTCAGGTTCCTGGCCACCTGAGAGGTGTTAGGTATGGATTCCATCTCATGGACTAGGCCCTAAATCCAATCAGAGAGTGGTTGATTTTTTGTACAATGCTTGTATCACTATTGCCCCAGTGTATTGTGCAGGCAGGTCACTGCTGTAGAAAGCAGATTTATAGATGGGTTGTTTCTTAACTTTCTCCTCTGGTTTGAGGCAGGGCCTTACTCTATACCTCGGTCTATAGCGGAAATTAAAAGTTTTCCTACCAGAGCCTCCCAAGGGCTGGAATTTCTGGTCTGAGCTACCATACTTGAGAAAGGAAAAATATTGGAGAAAGATTTTTTTGGCTTATGGTTTGAGAGGTTTTCTTTTTTCTTTCTTGCTCATCATCATTAGGCTTTGCATCTCTGGGTCTGTGGTAAGATAGTACAGCATAGTCAAAATTCACAATGATGCTACTCATTTCATGGCATGTCGGAAAGGACTTGGTGGTGACATATCTGATTCGGAGGCACATGGCCAATGACCTGGTATTCTAACAGGCCCCAGATCCTATAGGCCATTGAGTTTAAGCTTACCATTGGTGAAATTAGAACCATCACGATTCAATTGTATCTCAGTAGCTCTACCATCTAGACCCCAAGTCCTCAACATATGAAGCTTTTAGAGAAATTTATATTGACATCACAATAGATACATAGGGGTAAAGAGTGTAACTATATTTATACTTAAATTATTAATGTTTTTATTGTAGAAAATTAGCATCTTAATCATTTTGATTGTACATATCCGTAGCATTAAGTACATGCAAAATGTTGCACAACCAATATTTTAAGATTTTTCTCTTGTAGCTCTTTACTCATTAAACTGTCCATTTCCCTTCCCTTTAGCCCCAGCAATGATTATTCTCTTTTGTCTCTAAGAATTTACCAACTGTCTATATCTCAGGTAGGAGGAATATCCTGGGCAAAAGATGGTAATAGGTACACAAGGCATTGTTCTTTCCATCAGACAAACATATAAGCTTCCTGTGGTCAAGAAACTTGTGCAGTTAAAGATATTAGAGTAGTAAGTTAATGGCTATTATGAGAGGTCAGTATTCTTCAAGGATGAGGCTCAAGGAAAGGCTACCCATGCTCCACTAGGTGGTCCCCTACCCATTTACAAATGGGAGACATTAAAAGGATTCAGTTGGTATTAAACAATAATAAAAGAGACAAAGCAC
Organism: Acomys russatus; assembly: GCF_903995435.1. Classification (NCBI taxonomy): domain Eukaryota; kingdom Metazoa; phylum Chordata; class Mammalia; order Rodentia; family Muridae; genus Acomys; species Acomys russatus. Next base: position 41,321,638 of record NC_067142.1, on the reverse strand, counting down.
ATAAAGTTGAAAAGGAAAAGTGTGGGAGGAGTAGAGGAGTAGTTGGAGGGGAGAAAATAGGGTTGGATTCATTCCAAATACATTATATGTTTGAATATTAAATAAAATATTTAATAAAATTTATCTAAAACCATTATGAAAAAAGGAAATCCATCTTAAAGCCTTAGAAAAGAATGTTAATGTATCTGGGATTTCCTTAGAGGAAAAGGTTTTTCAGGAGGCTCATGAATTGATCTGCCAATCATGCTGTGAATTTTCTGTTCCCACCTATTTCACATAGTTCTCTGTAACCCATCATGTTTACTAAGACAAACAAAATGCATGCTATTCTATCTCAGTCCCTTCTTCTGTCAGCTCTTGAGGCAGAGTATTCAGTGATTTCTCTGGATTGAGATAAGACTCAATAGCATAGGATCTCTCTGGAATTTGTCTTCAGGGGAATTTTCATTTCTAAAGTGATAGATTTGGTAGAATAACACTTTTGGCTTCAAAATATTTGTATTTATCATAAGGAATGCCTACTACGAATATAGTTGAGGCAGGATGGATTCCAGGGTTTCAGATTGCCACCTTTCTGAGCCTTTGGAGCTGATCCTTTCTGAGCCTTTGGAGCTGATCCTTTCTGAGCCTTTGGAGCTGATCCCTTTCTCCAGATCTTTTTTGATCTGGCTCACCTCTTAGAGCACTCTTAACTCCTGCTCCTGTCCAGTATGTCAAGTAAACCTGAAATCTCAACATAGATGTGATTAAAATCTTGCCTATGATAAAGCTTCTGCTAAGTACTTGGCTTCTTCTCTGTCTGAGGTAACGTATGCAAGAACAACAGAACAAAACACCAGATTCTCACTGGAAGATGTGTTACCTGGCTCGATTTTACAGAATACCTGAGTTTTGGCTCCTACTTGGACAAGTTATTGAATGTTTTTATTGTTGTGTAGTGGTATGTGGCATTTAGTGTTTATTTTTTAACTCAAAATGTCTCAAATGAGCACTCCATATCTCTTAGAAATAAAACAAGGAGAATCTGGTATTTAAAAAAAAAAAAACAGCTCAACTGATCATGTAATTTCCACCATACTTGTATTCATATCTTGTATAAGGAAAGGATGGTAGGCTTAACGCATGAGAGTAGAAACCAAAAGCTGTGACAGCTTGGCTACATGGATGGCTTTGAAATCAAAGTTCAAGTGCAAAGACTAAGATGAAAAATTACTAGCCCAAGGGGCATGTCCCACGAAAGCCTTCACTTACCAGGAAACTGGGACAGAGGGGAAGGCATCCTATTGGGACTCTAAATGAGAGACGCATGGGAGAATAGCAAAATAAAAGGATACAGAGGGTCCTAGAAATCTACAAGTAGAACAATATGATAGGCAGATTTGGGCCCAGGGGTCCCGCTCAAACTAAGGCACCAGCCAAGGACAACACAGGAGGTAAACTTTAAACCTCTTCCCAGATCTAGCCAATGATCAGAATATTCTCCACAGTTGAGTGGAGAGTGTGATACGACTTTCTCACGTACTAGGGTGCCTCACATTTGACCATGTCCCCTGGAGGGGGAGACCTGGTGGCACTCAGAGGAAGGACAGCAGGTAGCCAAGAAGAGACTTGATACCCTATGAGAATATACAGGGGGAGGTAATCCCCCTCAGGAACAGTCATAGGGGAGGGGAATAATGGGAAAATGGGGGGGGGGAGGAATGGGAGGATACAAGGGATGGGATAACCATTGAGATGTAACAAGAATAAATTAATTAAAAAAAAAAAAGAAAGAAAAAAAATTGAGCCCCACTAGAATAAACAGGAACAAAAAGCTGACCATGGTGAAAGCCAGACACTATATCAGGGTCTGTTTACATCTCTTTTTGCTGGAAACTCTGCTGGATCAGCTCACAAACTTCAGCCTGTTTTTCGTTTTAAAGTGTGACCATGTTAGGGATCTCATAATATGAGAAATGCTTCTAGGATTCCAATGTTCTAGGATAACATCTGATGGAACAGACTCTGCGGAGAGGTCACCTGCTTTTATCTTCAGCTACACCTCTCTACTGTCATTTCTTTCATCTTTTCTTCCACCCGTAATGGCCCAGCAATGCTAGATAGACAAGGTGCACAACTTTATTAGCAGGAAAAGAAAGGTTAATCCTTAGTCTGCTCAAGTGAATTAGTAAGCAATCAGACATTAGCTAACAAGTACAAATAGGCCATCTATTCTTGAATGCCAAGAAGCTCTCAAAATAAACCCTGAAGGAGGAGGGAGAAGAAATATGAGATTCACACTTCCCTACACCCTTTGCATCCAAAAGTTGAGAGTAAAGTGACGGATTATCTGAAAATTTAAGCAGAGGCGTTAATTATTCAAAAAAGGGAAAGATGCATTTAAAAATATAATGGAATATTCTAGGAATTCCAGAGTGTGGAAGCAAAAGTATCTCTCTAACTTTGTAGGGAAAAGTGGAGGTTCTTCAGCATCCAGCTGCGAGTGACCAGGGCCCAGGAACAATGGTTTAGGTTGCTCTAATTCCTTTTTTTCTAGTAGAGTAACTCTTCTGTGAATTTTCTATAGTAACAACAAAGAAAATAACAAGTCAATATGCTTTTCAAATGCATTGGTTGCTTCACACCAGTAGGTTACAGTGAAGTGCTAAATTTTTGCTGGAGAACTCAGGCGACATCCTTTGCTTTTGAGTTGTTCATTCCTTGAAAAGGATTTATCTAATAGTCACAATGATGTTAGCCCAAATACAGAGGTGGACAATACCGGGCATTTAGTGGTGTTAAGGATAGCCTAAGATAGTGTGGCTGTGGACCTGTAGCATTCCAACTTCGCTCCATCATTGGATTCTAGTCAGTTACCAGCTTTGCACATGGTTCTATTTAAAAGGTGGTTTTCTACTTGGAATGTTGGTTCACACGAAGACAGATGAGAATATGCTTCAGGAAGATGGCTCTATCACTTGATTTTTAAATTTTATTTTAGGTTTTTCAAAACAGGGTTTCTCCGTGTAACAGCCCTGGCTGTCCTAGACTCACTTTGTAGATCAGGTTGGCCTTGAACTCACAGTGGTCCACCTGCCTCTGCCTCCCCAGTGTTGAGATTAAAGGCGTGCACCACCATACCCGGCTTTTTATTACTTGGAATTTAAAGCTGTTTTGAGAGTACACTTTAAAAGATATGATGGAAAAAGTTTGTTATTATGGAAGAAAACAAGAGAATATTGATGAGCCCCAAAGGGAAATTATTTCATTGTCCACAGAAGATGCATATTAGATGTGATTTATAAATGTATCATTTAGAATTCAAGCGATAAATTTTGATGTTTAAATTTTTAGAAACTGTCAATATAGGCAGCATGTGGTATTGGTGGCAATAATTTATTTAAATCTTGATTCTTGAGCTTTTCGAACCTTAGGTTACATGGAAATGGTGAGAGGATGGAGGATAGCTCCAGTTGGTCAGCTGCCAGAGTGAATGGGCATAAGTAAAAGGAAAACTGAACAAGATGACACTACATGAATATGTTTCCATGACACTGTGAGCAGGGTTGAGGATGGGGAATTAGAAAAGACAAGGGAGTCTTAAATGCAAGAAAGAAGAGAAGAGAAGAGAAGAGGAGAGAGAGAGAGAGAGAGAGAGAGAGAGAGAGAGAGAGAGAGAGAGAGAGAGAGAGAGAAGTTAAGTGTGACTGGGTTTGTTTTTTTTTTTTCCTTTTTTTTTTTTTTATTAATTTATTCTTGTTACATCTCAATGTTTATCCCATCCCTTGTATCCTCCCATTCCCCCCCCCCCATTTTCCCATTATCCCCCTCCCCTATGACTGTTCCTGAGGGGGATTACATCCCCCTGTATATTCTCATAGGGTATCAAGTCTCTTCTTGGCTACTTGCTGTCCTTCCTCTGAGTGCCACCAGGTCTCCCCCTCCAGGGGACATGGTCAAATGTGAGGCACCGGAGTACGTGAGAAAGTCATATCACACTCTCCACTCAACTGTGGAGAATATTCTGACCATTGGCTAGATCTGGGAAGGGGTTTAAAGTTTACCTCCTGTATTGTCCTTGGCTGGTGCCTTAGTTTGAGCAGGACCCCTGGGCCCAAATCTGCCTATCACATTGTTCTACTTGTAGATTTCTAGGACCATCTGTATCCTTTTATTTTGCTATTCTCCCATGCGTCTCTCATTTAGAGTCCCAATTAGGATGCCTTCCCCTCTGTCCCAGTTTCCTGGTAAGTGAAGGCTTTCGTGGGACATGCCCCTTGGGCTAGTATGCAGATATAAGTGAGTATATACCATTTGATTCTTTCTGCTTCTGGGTTAACTCACTCATTATGATCATTTCTAGCTCAATCCATTTATCCACAAATTTCGGGAATTCCTTGTTTTTAATAGCTGAATAGTATTCCATAGTGTATATGTACCACAGTTTCTTTATCCACTCTTCTACTGAGGGACACTTAGGCTGTTTCCATGTTCTGGCTATTATGAATAAGGCTGCTATGAACAACCGTGACTGGGTTTGTAATCAGATCATCCTTGTGGTACTTAGCATTCTAAAGGTTGGAATACACTTTCTGAACTCTCATGGCTCCTTGAGTGCAACAGGGCCAACTGTATGCTGTATGGAGCCCTCTGTTGTGCTCACGTTATGTTTTATAGTCTTCATAGGGATCCTAGAAAGAAGTGCATTTTATAGCATTATTAGAACCTTTAACAAATATTGCCTCTGAATTTAGTGGGGTTGTTGAAATGTTTTGACTATTAAAGTGATTGATTTTCTTTTCCTCATTGTCCTCATTACATGAAATTATTTACATGCAGTTACATGAAATGAGTTTTGTAATTATTGGTTTGATAATGAGTATACATTGGAGAGTTAGTATATAATGTGCATTGTGCTGTGTCTTACATTTCCATTTTGAATTCTATAGTCTAATTTGAATGTTTAAGAAGGAATACAGTTAGGGATATGACTGTTACACTTCTGTTACGGTATTATTTAGATTTCTTTCGGCCTTTGGGTTCTATATATCAGGCACTGAGAATTATTATGCTTGAGTAGTTCTTTGGGAAGATCTGGGCTTAAGTCCAGGCACCTGCAGGGCTAGCTCAAGCAAAACAGGGAAATACAGGCAATTTATCTCTGGCACTTTCCTGTTCAGTGTCCGGGGTTTCTTGCTGTGCTTCAACCATCAAGGGTTATTCTGCCATTGGTAAGCTGTTCTCAGCTCCCTTCGTAGTGTATGAAAGGGACCCTTCCTTAGGAATACATTTTTGATAGGATGGCTGAAAACCTTTAACTTCATTCAACCAACCTCTGTAAAATGACAAGGACAGTATTGAAATGAGTTAACACTTTGAGTACTTAGCACATATCAGCAACTATTGTAGGTACTGTCTATTCATTTTTAGTTCATTTTTGTAATAAGTCTTTGACACAGGAGCTAGTGTCCTGATTTATAGACGAGTTAATAAGAAGGAATGTAAATATGACTTCTGCATGGTGCTACAGATACCAGGTGTGAGGCCCTACACTGAGCAGATAGCCTGGCTTTAGGGCTCTCCACTTTTTGTTTTGTCTGTCAGCAAAGTGAAAGTTGCTGAAGATGGAGGGATGAGATGCTGTCTTCCAATGAATGCTGTAGTCACATTCATGAGGTCCTGTCTTGGTTTTGGAGCGCCGTTTTAAAGTGATTTTGGAAAGCAATGGGACAGGAGATGATTAAATGCATCCCTTAGTGATAAAAGCATTTAGCCAATCTGCTTCTACCACTTTTCTAACGTGGGTGACACACATGTCAGTGTTCAGAATTGTTTTGGACACTTAGTTTGGAATTTACTGTAAAAAATTTAAAGTCTACTTTCCAAATGTTTAAAAAGAAAATAATAAAATTGTTTTCTACACACCAGTATCTGTGAGTCTCCCACCCCACCTGCCCACCGCTTTTGACTCTGGCATTCATTTTCCAGAAAATACTTGGAGATGACTTTGAAGTACTTCTTGTGGCTGCTTCCTTTTTTTTTTTTTTTTTTTCTTTTTTCACTTCAATCCTTCCTGGAAAGAAATTGGTGTAGGATGCAGTAGATTGGCAGTGTTACTTAGCTTTGGCTGTGTGAGCACTCAAAGAATTACAACTAAATGGCATTTGTGTCATTTCTGCTTAATTGTTCTGGTGGAGATTCCCTCCCATCAGACAATTTTAAGCACTGCAGGGAACGTAAAGATGTTAAACACTATTGAATTAGGATGCAAAATGATTTAATTCTGTCTTTTTCACTGCCCTTTGGCTCTTAGAACTATGCATTGATAAAACTGATGCCTGTTGTTAAAAATGTGTCAAAAAACAAACCACAAATAGAAATGACTTATAAGTAATCAATGATTTTTACTTTGCTCATTTTTAATATTCAAGACCTAGCTAAATGGCATCATTAGAATGAAAATGAAATTACTGCACAGCTGTGTTAATTATGCAAACAGATTAAAGCTTTCGTCTTCATCATTTGGGGTCTTCAGTTTTGAGGCAGGTTGCTGTATTTCTTCTTCCTCACACTCATATTCCCAACCCTCCCTCCCACTCACTTTTCCTCCCACTCCATTTAACATTTTATTGGTAACAAAAACGTGACATTGTTATAGCTTCCTGAGGTCTTTCCTGGATGCCAGAAGACACACTTTGCATTCCTTATCTGCAATAAGGCAAAGTGTGCCTAGTAAGAAAGATTAAAAACAAATTTTAATGATCTATACCCCCACTCTCCCATGTAATCTGTGCCTGAAGATACTGTGGCCTAAATTACAGAATATATTATTGGCTCAGGGAAGGTAGCTGTCCAGGTTCACTCTTAGCAAGTTCAAATTGAACTCTGTGGAATATGGAACAGGAGAAATTATTTACAATCTATGCAGTTGCCAACCCTTCCTTTGGGCTGAAGACAATACACATTTGTATTCCTGTTACACTGTATTGTGCTCTTCCATCTTTTACATCCCTTAGGACAGGGAGAGAGGAGCGAGAGGAGAGAGATGCTTGCTAAGCTCCCAGGTTTCTGGCAGGATGAATAATGTAAACAAATGCATGGCTTTGCCCAATGGTCCTCCTTAAGTGGTACACAAGTCAAGTAGCATACAAAAATAGGTTTGCACGATGTGGTTATTTTTGTCTGTAAGTTCAGGCACATGGATAAAGTATGCATTCATATAGTAAATACTCTTTGTCTCTGGAAAAATAAGCTCTTTTAGGAAAACCACCTAGACTCTCTATCAATATTATGCAAATTCAAAAGTATGACTTTAAACTATAATGGATTCCCCTCATCACTAATATGAAGTTCTAAAAAGAAAGCAGGTGTAGTGATTAAGTAGTCCTACCATGAGCTTTCCATCCAAGTGATGGAAAGGCTGTGATAAATAAAAAAATTGTAAAACAAAAGGCTGTGGATAGTGAAACTATTGATGTATTTTATAATGTTGTTTGCTACTAATGCATTTTCCAATTGTTGTCTAATTATACATAAGTATGTTTTGCTCTATATTTAATATCTTGCTTTATAGTTAATATTTTCAAAACAACAACTGGAAGTTTCTATGATCATGAACCAGTGCACTGGATAGTTAATTTTAAGAGGAATCAATAATGCAGCAAACTGGGTATCATTTTGGAGAAAGTTTGCTTTTGGAAGGGTTATTTTCAACCTGCATTACAAACTGCTGCCAGAACCATTATTCCTCACCTAATGAGAGACTTCCCCGGACTCTTAATGACTGCAGCCATTCTCCAATGTAGTGCTCAATACTTACTCATGGACTGTGGTGTTCCAGACCTGAATTGAAATTCATCAATGCCTGTCTTGTTGGTATAATCATTAGGAAGTAATGCATTATTAAAGAGTTTCTCGGACACATAGGGGTTGGAATTGTTATTGATAACAAATGCTGCTAAAGTGTTCCTGAAAATATGCCATGGTGAAAGCCATGGCTTTAAAGCTTTAAATGGTTTTGAGAGCCTGGCATACTGGAAATAGTAACTACTTGTGTGGTAGGTCTGTGGAGTGTGGGTGTCGGCTTTGAGCGATGCCTATTCTTCCTTATTCACTAGAAACGTGAAGGCATTCACAGAATAGTGATAGAAACTTGTAAAGGAAGATGATCTTGAACATCTTTTCCTCAAAAAATTTTAGCGGTAACAGCCAGGCCATGTATTTCAATGACGTATCCTCTCCTCTTTATTGAGGAGTCCTAGTCTGAAGGTCAGAGAGTCAGCACAGATGTTGAGCTGCTGAGGTAGAATGCTGTTTACTTTGTGAAACCCTGAATGGCAACAGCATCACAAGGTACAAACACTTCAAATGTTACATTCTACTTTCCAAGACACAGTTTGTCTATGCCTAGGGATGTATCTGGCCTTTCTACATTTGGCTTGATCTTCTCAACATTTGTTTTTGTTTTTGTTTTTGTTTTTTTTTGCAATACAAACATTTTCATTATACTTAATTATTATTTTTAAACTTCAAATTGACGCAACAGACAGTGAAGATATAATTCAGTTTCTTAGCCATACTTATAACTTACTGAGTTTATTGTACCCCTAAACACATGTAGCATGAAAACAATTATCAGTAGGCTGACATAGTAGCCCTGAACATAATTGGACATTTAAATAAGTCAGCTTATTAATAAAATTGCTAATTTCCTTTGAATACATTTTAAGCCATGTTAGAACCTATTAGCACATACAGTGAGAAGTAGATACTTGCTTGGCGTGCTTTTTATTATTTAATTAATTTATGCAGGTTACAACTTAATTGTTATCCCATCACTTGTATCCTCCCATTTCTCCCTCCCTCCCTCCCACTTTTACCCTATTCCCCTCCCCTAGGTCTATGACTGTGTGGGATCCCCACTATATGGTCATAGGATATCGAGTCTTATCTTGGTAGCCTGCTTATTCTTTCTCTGAGTGCCCCTAGGCCTCCCCACCAAGGGGAGGTGGTCCAATATGGAGCACCAGAGAAGCTGTTTTGTGTTTTGCTACCAAGTGTGGGCATAAAGTTACCTAGCGGTGATGCCGGCACTTAGAATTCTAGAGCCCCTTGTTGTTCAGGAGACTTAGATGTTCACAAACCTATACTACTTAAGGTGCCTTAAATAAAAAGTGCAGTCCATTTATGCAATGGGCTTTTATGCAGCTGTTCAGATGAATGAAGTTATGAAACTTGCAGTTAAATGGATGAAGTTAGATATAGTCACCGTGTGAAAGGTAGCCCAGACACAGAAAGACAAGCAAAGCATGCTTTTTGCTTGCTTGTTTGTTTTGTGTGTGGGGATGTGGATGTTAACCTGGAAGCTGTAGATACATGTGCTTCATTAAGAATATTCAGATATTAGGTAGGTAGTAAAGGACTGGAGGAGAGAAGGGAGCTTTTCCAAGACATGGGAAATGGAATATAATGATATCTATGGATAGAAGGGAAACTGGACGAGGAGGATTAAATGGGAGGGGGTTTGAAAGTGCAAAGTAGAGAAGCGGATGAGAAGGGGTAAATGAAGCTGGAAACACTAATGGCCCTTTGAAAGCCATACAGGAACACGCAACTGTAAAAGCTTCCTAAAATATTTACATGTGTAAAAATATTTAAGTTGAGTTACCATATTGCTATCCAAACCCTTGATATCAAAAAATAGGGTTAGGATTATCTATCTGAGTTTTAGGGGAAAGGGTCCCATGGAACTTCTGAAACAGTACAAGCTATTGCCAATGCTATTAGTTACCCTCTACAACATGACAGTAAGACCTTATTGCTAAAGACACGATATACTAATATCATTGAGCATGGAGGAATTGTGGTGGTACTTTACTGGAAGCTTCACCCTCCTGACTAGTGTTTCTGGTTCTGGAAGGCACTATGACACACTGCTATTGTAGTACATAATCAGACATGTGACCTAAGAATGAAAACTCTGAGCTAAGATAGCATCCTGTCTACAAGAAATGCCCACTAATGCAATATAGGCACAGATATAATGGGAGTAACCAACCACATTTTGGTTTCACTGAAGGGTCCAATCCATGAGATAGAACTCATGAATGAATGAATGAATGAATGAATGAAGCCAAGGCCATATAACTAAGTAGGATAAGAGTATTAGGGAAAATCTACTACGTTTCTTGTGTTGGATAATCATGTCTGTGAAATGACTACTAATGACATAGTGTTGTATCCACAGATGAGGACGTGGCTCAGTTCTCATCACATATGATTGTTCTTGTGATAGATGATAGTTAACATAGCAACCCATATTTGGACAATGTACAGAGAGTATGAGACTGTGTTGCACTCATCTCTAAATGGGATGTCTTTATTCAATCATTCTCTTCAATGGATCTATGCAGAAGAGAAGGAAAGATTTTAAGCGTCAGAGGAGTTGGATGATGTTAAGGAAGTGGTATTTTTCTAGACACGACAGGGCTGATCCACATATGAACTAAGATCTATACAAGTTCTAGCCCAAAAATGTCCCAAAAGGGAGGAGAGGTGGGTGTGGGCACAAAGTCCCATGCCTAGGCAAGAAGCTATTAGCAATTTCTAGCTGTTGAAAGGAGGAAAATCAATTTTCTTAGATAAAGTGAAATTAGGTTTATCAACCACACGCGCCAGGGGAGGCCTCATGTTTAGGAGTAGTTAGTCAACACAAAGCATACTCCATGTTTTTGATATTGTTTTTAGTTTATTTATTTTTTTTAAAGACAGAACTCTAGAAGCTATGTAGGTGGGGAAGGGGAAAATATGATCAAAATATATTCTATGAAATTATAAAAAACAAATTAAAAAGTAGTATTCAAAGAGGAAAAATAATCTCAAAGGAATGTCCTAGAAACACCATTAGGTCTGAATTCTTCCTAAAAGAAATAACAGGGGAAAAGCTATATTCCATGAACACTGTTGAGAAACCAAATAAAAAATTACTAATCTCAATATCTAATGACCAAACCATATCAAAATCTTACACAGGAGCTGCCCAAGTATAACAGCAGCTGGCATCGTCTTAATGCTTACACATGCTGGATTCACTGTAAGCACTCATGTGCTTACAAACTGAATCCTCACAAAAGTCTCCTTTTAAGGGAACAGTTTAAAGCAGCTGGCAAAAAAGAAGTTTGTGAGGGTTGAGAGGCAAGAGAGGTTGGCGGATCCAAAGCCTTCACTCTTAGTTCTGTGCTGTGTCGTGTTAACTGTTGGAATCTAAGTTTGAGAGGGATGTGAGAAATTAAGCAGAAATGTAGAAACTGAAATTTCAGTAGTTGGAACATGTCATAGCCAGTCAGTGGCAAAACAGTAACTTGAACTCAGGTCTCCCAGGGCTTGAGATGCTGTGTAGTTGGGGGCAGAGGTTCACCATTTGGGCTGGAACAGGATTTGTCTCTTCATCTTTATTTACTGTCCCTCCTCTGTTCCCATCTAGTTGGGGTGGCTGTTATCCCTTGCATTTGATTACTTCTTGTTGAAACAAATGAACCTCTTCATTTTTATCATTCTGAAATTCTTTTAAAAATTATTTTTACATGGATATATACATATTCACTAGAATCCTTTCATTAAGTTATAATCTGTCATGAGCCATTCTTGTACATGAAGCAACTGTCTTAATTTATGTTGGGATATTTTATTTGCGTTGTGAACAGGGTTTGAGTGTTGGGTACAGGTTTCAACTGTGAAAGTATCTCATTTAATGGACCGGATTGAAACCTGGCTTAAACAGAAGGAAATTATTATTTTTTAAAAATTTTTTATTAATTTATTCTTGTTACGTCTCAATGGTTATCCCATTTCTTGTATCCTCCCATTCTTCCCTCCCTCCCATTTTCCCCTTATTCCCCTCCCCTATGACTGTTCCTGAGGGGGATTTCCTCCCCCTGTATATGCTCATAGGATATCAAGTCTCTTCTTGGTAACCTGCTGTCCTTCCTCTGAGTGCCACCAGGTCTCCCCCTCCAGGGGACATGGTCAAATGTGAGTCACCAGAGTTCGTGTGAAAGTCATACCCTACTCTCCACTCAACTGTGGAGAATGTTCTGTCCATTGGCTAGATCTGGGTAGGGGTATATGGGAGAATAGCAAAGTAGAAGGATCCAGAGGGTCCTAGAAACCTACAAGTAGAACATTATGATAGGTAGATTTGGGCCGAGGGGTCCTGCTCAAACTAAGGCACCAGCCAAGGACAATACAGGTGGTAAACAGAAGGAAAGTATAAGTAATGAATAAAGTGTGAGTTTATTTTAAAGCTTACATACTAATACTAAAATGTTTATAAAGTTGTCTTCAAATGTTGGTATTGCATCACCAAAAGTACGTGGGAGCAGCCTTTCTGTAAAGGGCAGAACGGATGTACTTAGTGTAGAGGACTGTTTCTTTCCTACTGTGTTACGTGGCTGAGGCTGCAGTCTGCAAGTACCTAAATCATCCCAATAAAACATTTTTTTATAATATCAAGTACTGGGCTAGATGTCACAAGGTAGTTTGCTAACCCCTGGTGAAAGACAGAACTTATCCTATAATCGAAACTGTATATTAAATCAGCTGAAACAATAACCCTTTCTATTTATTTATATTGTGAAAACACTAGGAAAAATACTAAAGATTTTCCATTCATTTTTAGCTGCTCAGTTCGAGTTTTCCCACTGGGAAAATACATGTCTGATTAAGTTCTTTTCTTGTAAGATTTCACTTATAGGATGTTTGGGATTGTGAATATCTGCTAAGGCTGGATCAGCTTTTTATTTGCCTTCAACAAGTGTTTGTCTCTTATTTTCCTGCCCTCCCTTAAACCTGTCTTTTCATGAGCAGTCTTGTATTGATTTGTTTTCTGACATTTCCACCTTAAAGCTTACACCATTGCCCCAAGAACCATGTTCCAGGCTTACATGATTTCATGAGTATAAAATTTGAGGCTTTGACACACACAACACACTCACACACGTATATATGGATATGTACATATATATGTATATATGTGTGCGTTTGAAAAATATATATCATTTAAAATATGAATAGTTTTGGAGAAGGAAACTTCAGAATTGTGATTTAGGCTTTTGTTCTTAAAGCCTTGTTAAGGTTGTAATTTTCTGAAAACGTGTTGAAAAGTGAGTGGAGCATGATAGAGGCTATAGAAATCTAAGGATTTTTCACAATAATTTTTATTCTAGATTTCTGAGGTTTATTATAGCAGAATTAAAAGATTTTACTAGATGTTAGGTTTGTAATTTGTTTTCCCGTTAATTAAAATGTAATACATTAGCTTGTTACTACCTCACAGGCACTTGAAAAAACTAAAAAGCTCCTAGGATAGAGATGAAAAGGCTTCATCAGCATGCAACGGCAGCTAGAGATCTGCTAGCTTCGTCTGTCCCATCAGTCTACCAAGTACCACAGAAATGACAGAGCACAGCTTGGGTGTATTCCAAGCACAGTCGAGGGGGGGGGGTTGCATCATATAGAGCAATGCTGAATTTTGAGAATTGACCACTTTTATGATACATTGCTTGACAAACCTCTGCTTTGTCCAGGGACAAATTTGACTTGGGTTGTCAAAGCTGTTCACTGTACATATCACCCCGGGAGAGGAATTCAATATACAGCAGCCAAGTCCTCATGGTATTGACACAGCCAGTATCAAACGTGGGGAAGCATGGTCTCCTGGAGAATAAAAGCTACAAGTCATGAAAGACAGATGTGCATGAGCTGGCATAGGCTAACTGCTAGAGAAGAAAGAAAAATCTGTTTATTATCTTTTGGTTTCCCTGAATGCCAAATGTCTAATCTCCTGAAGATTAATCTACCAGAGAGTGAATGTGTGCATTACAAGAGTTCGCCTTGAAAGGTACATGTCTTCTTTAAAAGAAACTCTAAAACATATGCCTAATTAAAGGCAGTTTGGAATTAAAATTTTGTGCATAAAAGGAATGCTTGAGCTTTCATAGTTTTTATATTTTTATATTCTTCATACAGTTTTTCATTCTTTGAGTGCTTTGAGTTTCACACAACATATTTTAATCATATCACTTCCAACTCTTCCCAGATACATTCCCTTTCTCTACCCATCTAACTTCAAAAAAATATGCTTCAAAATTGATTTCTACTGTCTAAATATCCGTCATGGATGTGTAGTCTTCCACTGAAGTGCAGTAAATTTATCAAGGGGTACCCTTAGAGAAGGTGGTATCCCCCTCTCCCTGCAGCTAACAATTGCCATTTGCTCCAGGTAATCATGTTCCAACTCTCCAGTTCTCAGCTCTATATCTAATCTTTCAATCATAATGTTTACTAACACATCTTATTAAAAAAAAAAAAAAGAAGACTTGAGTTTTTTTCTTTTGTGGGCTTATTGTAAATAGAAAATGCCTATAAACACCAGCATTGTATTGAAAGTGGCCTGTAATACAGGCATGCTGTTAGAATAAGCATGTGATGCCCCTAAATGGAAGGAGCTCAGAAACTGGTGTGATGCTGATAAGCTGTGGATTTTCTCACACTGTCATTGATCTGGTGCCATTGTGCATCTGAAACTCAGAGTGACGTGCTGGACTGAAACGGAAGTGAAAGGTTCTTTGATTTTGATGTTGCTCCAACTGCTTTATTTTGGGCACAGAAACATGAAAAATAGAAAATAAAAACCTTTGTAATTTTCTCTATAAAAAAGAGGAACAAAACCTGGTGGTATAAGAAAATAAGAGCATTTGGAAAGCTTCGAGTAAAACTTAGAACAATGGGGTGTTGTACTTCAGGGGACCCCTCCATCTGTGCAGGGAATTTTCTTCCTCTTTGATTTAAGTTTCCGATAATAGATACTTTTTTATCTTTCTGAATCAAACAAACAACAAAAACATTAAAATACAAACCAACAAATTAAAAAATGACAGTGCAAAGGCATTTTTGGACAAAAGCATTTTGGGTGATTTTTAAAAAAATACTGGTTGACTAGATATGATAAAACCTAAGAGGAGAGCAGAAAAGTAGGCACTGAGTTCTGAAATGCTCATTATACATAAGCAGGAAGGTTACAATTTTGTTTACTTCTTACATGTTAAGGAATAAGATAACTCAGAATTCCTTCCACTAGCAAGCATTGTTTAGATTTCCTTCCCTTGTAACTCTGAGTTTGCAGACACTATAACAAATTTATAGGACTGACCTAACAGAGTAATTGGGTCCCTATGACAATCTTACACTTAATTTTGTAGCTCTAACAGGTATTAATGGATTGCTACATTGAAACACATCTGTTAGGAATTAATGGTTCATAGTGTGCAAACACATATACACCGTAGAGTGCTTACATGAACAGTCTTAACTTGCTTTGTTATGCAGAGATGACAGTAACTCAGGAAATACATAAAACCAGCACATTAAAAGACCAAAGCAGAAGTATTTTTGATAAATGCAAAAATAACTATTCCTTGATAAAGAACAATGTTATGTGCCAAAGGACTTTTAGTCACTAGCTTATTGGGGTCACTTTGATTAATTTGACATCAAAGATAAAGTTTTCTATTTTAGGTAGGTCACCACACACAACTGACAGCTGACAGAATGGAGGAGATATTCAGGATTACTATCTAGAAATATAAGCAAGTAAAACAAAACAAACTCAGAAATATACATAGGCAAATTACAAGGACGAAAATGAGGGCCAAGAAGGATGTGTAATGATGTCAGTTAATAAAAGGACTAAAATTTTATTTAGAAGTCATTAGACTCCTTCCATCAAAACTTGAGGTAGAAGTCATGCTACCTATGCTTTCAGTTACTTGGATCATTTATAGGGGTATAAAATAGCTCACACCGTTCATAAGTAAGCATGTTTTGTTGCAATAAAAATGTCATGTACAAAAACACCCATTCAACAGGCTTTTGCTGGCAGTTTCATTTCATTTCTTTCCTTGGAAAGATGCTTTAAACTTTTTCAGAAATAAGAGGCCAATGATATCACATATAACTGTTAGGAGTTGACTAATAGTGTCACAACAAACAGGTACAAAAGTTAAGAATTATGTCATATTTTTTTCATACAAACCAAACTTAGGCCTCTGTACACAAATCTGAAGGTAGACCCCCCCTTTTTTTGAAAGGAGATTTTATTTATTTATTATTAGGTATACAGTGTTCTGTCTGCAGGTACACCTGCAGGTCAGAAGACGGCATCAGATCACATTATAAATGATTGTGAATCACCATATGGTTGCTGGGAATTGAACTCAGGACCTCTGGAAGAGCAGACACTGCTTTTAACCTCTGAGCCATCTCTCCAGCCCCTGAAGGCAGATCTTTACTGATGAACAGAAGCACTTGTCTGAGTCTGCATTGCAACTTTGTAATGGTAAAGAAGAGGAGACAACCAATCAAACAGGGAGAGGATACAGAGAAGCACATACAAGTTCTATGGAATGGGATGGTTGAACAGATAAGCAACAGAAAGTAAAGCCCCAGTCAAGTTAATCAAAATCTAGTTATATAGTACCAGGGGTCTTTAAAGGCACATGCAAATAAAATCTATGTGTACTACAATTGAAGCTTTCAAACCCCAATGTACCACGCTTACATCTTGATGAGCATACAACCTAAACAAGCACAGCTGAGATATAAAGAAAGGATGTCTTATTACTTGTAGCTAGTTAGGAGGGTGTTGGGGTTGTTTTTAAAACAGTGGCTTCCTTGAACCAAGGAAATGGGGATTTTTATTGGTGGAACCTACACATTTTCCTGTAAGAACCTGTTGAGATAGGCACATTCCTGAGCACTCTCAGTTTAAAGTCATAATTAAGAGAAGATAAGATAGTGCATTATTTCCGTTGTTGTTGAATTGCAGCCTAAGAGCATGGCTCTGGTGCCTCATATTTGACCATGTCTCCTGGAGGGGGAGACCTGGTGGCACTCAGAGGAAGGATAGCAGGTTACCAAGAAGAGACTTGATACCCTTTGAGCATATACAGGGGGAGGAAATCCCCCTCAGGAACAGTCATGGGGCGGAGAATAAGGGGAAAATGGGAGGGAGAAAAGAATGAGAGGATACAAGGGATGGGATAGCCATTGAGATGTAACAAGAATAAATTAATAAAAATTAAAAAAAAACATTTACCTGATACAATTAATAAAAAAAAAGATAGTGCATTATTTGTTGCATGCTTTGCCCAAGGTCCTGGGACACAAGCTTTAGAGGTTAAGATTAGACTGGTATGCCTCTGAGTGTGTACAACTGGCAGCATTAGCTGAAAATAAAGGTGCTCAGAAGGTGTGTTAGCACAGCTGTTTTCCCTTGCTTTATCTGGCAGTATCTATAGAGAAGACAAGGAGTAAAGGATACAAAACATGAGGAGTATTTGAAGGGCTTGTGACAAAACAAAGACCTTCCCTGTGCAATAGAGATAAGGGGAGACCAGAAATTTGTGAAGCTGGAATCCCGAGCAAGCAGGATAGGCTGGTTGGCAGCTACGGTTGCTTGCACCAAAAGCCGAGCTTCAGCCCGACCAGTGTCCTTGCTGTCTCGAAGCTCCTTTCTTACTAAAGGAGAAGGGTGGTATTGGCTTTCTAGAATTCTCGATGAGTGAATGATGTACAAGGAATCCTCCTAGGTTCTTCTCTGGCTCCTCTTTTCTTACCAAGTGAGTCTCATGGGAAGACTGGGGCTCTGGCAGCGTTGCTTCAGTTGTTCGCTTGCCCGTAACGCCTTTAGAGCTGACCTTTGTGTTTCCTGCTTCCACCTGGAATATTGTGTGTTGTATCTTCTTGCTCTGTTTCACAGCTATTAGTCACTCCCTGCTACATGACAGGTCGAACTGGACCTAGGAGACAGGCTAGCCAGGATTTTGAATGACAAAAACCAATGTTTCCTTGTATTAAAACAGTGCGAATAGGTGTTTGTTGTTAAGCAGGATGATATAGGAGAGACCATCTATTGAAAGAAAGGAAATGAATGAGGAGCATAAAGTCAAAGACCCTTAGAAATTTTACCCCTTTAGAAATTTTACCTTAAAAATTGAAACACTAACATACATAAACTTATGTGGCGAACAGTTGAGAGTTTGCTTTGGAATAAAATCTAATGTTTTATAATGTGATCAACATTTGCTGTAATCCGTAAAAGTTATGTGGAGTGTTTCAAAGCATGACATTAAAAGATAATGGTACCCTAAACTGAGACTATGTCATAAGCCAGGGGTTGGGGTTGAGGTTACTATTTCGAGAAGGACAGGAAAGTAGTTCAGAAAAAAAAATTGATTCATATTGTGCTTTGAAGCCGAAAGGGCTTGGGGATTGTGTTCATCTACCTGCTTGGATAATTATATATGTAGCAGCAAAGCAGCAGAAAAGCTGTACTGGGCGGGACCGATTTACAGAAAGGTAAAAGGTATGTTTCCTTAATGTAGGATATGTAGTTTCCTTGCATGATCTGTTTTGGTTTTATTAGCATAGGTTGTACAGACATACTAGATTTCATAGATAGAATGTGTTTAATGTAGTTTGATGATACTCATCCCCAAATTACCTTTTTCTATCTTCTTTCCATTTCTCCTTATTTTCTCCCTCTTCCTAATTAGTCTCCCCCCCCCGCCTTTATTATTATTTTTTTTTTTTTAAGTTTTGTGTTTCTGTGAGTTTCATTAGAGTTGCCTGTAGTATTGTAAGTGAGGGGTTGTTTAGAATACCTTATCAGTGTCTATACACTACTCAGTAAAATCTCTTTCCTTTCCCTAGCAGCTACTAACTGCTTTTAGGTCCTTGGGAAGGGGAGAAGTCATTTGATCCCTCTCCCTAGATAACTTTACCTGTCTAAAAATCCCAGGGGTGCATGGAAGGCTTTAACAGTCCTCCTCTATCCACGACAAGGTGTCTCCATCTTGTTCAGGCCTTTCATAGAGAGGTAAAGACCTGTGAGCCCGAAAGTGCCATGGATATGTCATCCCCAGCCCAAAGAGAGTGTCCTGTAACACTCTATCCTATCCGTTGGCTTTTTTCTTTCTTTCATTTTTTAATGAAAAGGTTCAGCATAAAATTTACTCATTTAATGGTTTGAGTTGTTCTTAAGAATCTGGTATTAAACATTTCTGTTGAATCTTCCTGTTGAAGTGAGGAAGATATTTTTGTCTTCCCCATCCTGTACATAACACTTTGTAGGAACCTACAAATCCTTTTTATTTAAAGAATATTTCTTAAGTCTGTTCTTCTGATTAACTCACATTTTCATTTCCTATTATAGTATAAAATGCCTCCATTTAAAAAAAAAGTTAGGAAAAGGCAACAGCCCATTTTCTTAATCTTACAAACATAATTTGTAATGTTTGGCGATTGACTTAAAATCATAGCTTTATTATTCTCTTCACCCACTACAGCTGTTGTTCCAATATCCCAGCTCCAAATCTGTGCTGGACCTGCTGCCCGTATTTGCCAGCAGATCACTAGCTTTCTGATCTGCTGGTGCAACCCAGCATAGCCAGAGCTTACAGAGTTGTTAGGCCATGCAGACATTGCCTGACTATCTTACCCTGACCTGTGTCATATCCTATAATATGGGGATGGCACACTGAGTGTTGCCCAGCAACAGTTTTCTTTTGTCCTGAGAGTCTGTTTTCAATGTCAGAACTTAGAATCCATCACTGCTTGACTCTTCACAAGTTTTTAATTGTCTCAACATCAGTTGATTTTGGGGAGTGTGTCTATAGCTTTGATTTCTCCAGATAGAGTAATTGGATAAGGATTCTTCTAATTCTGTTCTGTCTGTTGTAAAAACTCACATTTAGGTTGCCTCCATGATTGCCTCATTCAGGCTATGCAGAGCTAGTGGGCAAAGACTACGAAAGGCATAGTTTTGAGAAGCGGAAAATTCTGACCCTGAAATTGGTACACTTTCAAAAGTGATAAAAATAATATTACACTTTTGATGAGAAGGACATGTCCTTGCCTCTTGGGTCTCCAGGAGAATATACCTTAGAAAAGTAAGCGTGCATCTTGAGTAAGCGATACAAACCAGCTTGACTATAGTAAGTCAGGCAAAAATAGCGACTATTGGATTTATGGTGTTTTAGGAGGATTTTGTGAAAAAGAGGATTTTCCTCATTCCAATCTTTGAAAAACATAATCCTCTAGATTTAGAGAGATTCACCACTATTTCAAGGGCATTTGACCTATTAAATGTCTCTCGGGCAGCCAGCATGCTTAGGCCCAAGTAGATACGGAAGATTGTAAGATGTTTATTTTCTCTATGGTTTCAGTGCACATGGGTGTGGGAGATTGGAGATGATCTTATTTTACTTAAAACAGAAGCAAAAACAAATTAAGGACAAGAACCTATAAGGCATTTAAATGTTTGATGATTGGCTAAAAATAAGGTAACTCTACTCCTGCTAGGGATTGGAATAAACTCTATTTCCTGACCTTGGGCAGCTGATTTTGATGAGCAGGCCTATAATTCTGACTTTTCATGTTTCTGCTGTGCAATTCTAGCAGGGCCACACACACACAACTCACTGTAATTCAGACATGGAGGAAAATGTTCTTTGTTTTGTCTACAGACAACCTGATTTTAAAGGTTAGTGTGATGTGATGATCTGTGGCAGCAATTTGGATGTCCCTGAGTCTGTTCTTGGCTAATAAAGTTGGCTCTGGAGCCTGGAAACGATGCTTTCCGGGAGGAAGCATAGAAAGGCTATTTCATAGTGAGGCAGAATTGAAGACCCTTCCAGTGTTTCTGGAGCTCCTCTAGGTCCTAGAGCACACCTCGTTCCCCATGGCTCTCTGCTCTCCCGGTGCGTGGTGCAGCCGCCACTACGCTCTCTTTCAAGCTGGCTTGTAACTGCCTGTGCGGTTGAATGTCTGCCATGGCCTGCAGCCCACTGGCCTTCCCTTCCCTCACTCATTCCCAGCTGCCATGATGGTCCCTTGGCTGAGCTGCTTTTCTTCACCTCAGGGACCACAACACAGAACACCAGAGACAACAATTCATATTCCCAGCTGTGTGGACAGATACACATGTCTGCCAAGAACTGGGAAGTGGCAGCTCAGCTCCCCATTCATGTTATTGGGAGCTGTGGTTGCTGACCTTATTTTACTCTGTTCAGGGACAGAGTAACAGTGACCGTCCACCTTGGTTTGCCCGGGACTGAGAGATTTTGCCGGATATATGCCTTCATTATTAAAACCTAGGCATGACATAGTGTGGTGACTGGAGTTTACAGAAACATATTATTTTTCAAAGATCTGAAATAAAGGAGAAACCAAGGTATGAGATTCAAAGAAATAAGATAAATGTTTCTTGTCCTGATTTCACTAGTATGTCCTATGTACATATTGAACTGTTGTATTTAGCTTGTATGTGCAATTTGTATGTGTGAAAATCAGCCCTAGGTAAGCTGAGATGAGCTAGTAACCCACTTTGTGAATTCCTATCTATTAAGCAATTCTCAATATAAACAGGAATATTTTTCTCTACACATAGAACTTTATAATCAAGTTTTTTAACCTTGCCAGAGATATTTGCTAAGGAATCTAAGGAAGTATAGTTTATAAAATGGTTGACTTCAAAATGCTGTTTTTATAGATGTTAGAAGCTTTTAAAATGTCATTTTTTTTTTGTAGACACTTCTGTGGCCATCTCAGAAGGAAATCTTTAGATAAGTCTCATGAAAATTGCATATTTAGGAAAATAAGTGTGGAAACTATAGTCAACCTTACTCTTTTTAAGGTCAGAGTAAGCTTACCCTTCCATGTGAGGCAATAAGGCTCAAGGTATACTCCTATGACCGAGCAGCTGTAAGTTAGCTGGTCCTGGGATTTGACTCAGTGACATGGATTCCAGCCAGAATAGCTGTGTCCATTTACATGTGCATGTGAATAAATGTCTTTATTAAAAGTTGACATTTGGAAAGCGACATTCCTTAAAATACTTCCAGATGGCAAAAAATAGGCTTTCCAGAGTAGCCCACTTCTAATTGGTATCATTCTACATGCAATAAATTCCTTTTCCAGGAATGGAAGCAAATCCTCTCTTCAGCCATTCTAAGAGCCTTCCAATTTCAGTTACTGTGAACAAACAGAGACCTTAGTTTATTGTTCAGCTCTCATACCAAGTGTAGTCCACAAGTACTATACAAAAAATACTGACTAAATTATGGGGTCACAATTTCATACTTGTAAACATCTACCTCATTCTTTCTCTGCAATATACATCTAAAGAAAAAAAACTCAAGTGGAAATTAATGGTCATCTTCATATTGTAACAATTCTATGATGACTTATTAAAATGTTATTTCTGTTTAAGGAGCTTTTGTAGGCTCAGTGCGTAAATACTTTCTTTCCCTCAGAAAAGGCTCAGATATTAATAAAACTAGTATCTATTGATAAATATTAATTTGTGGTGAATGGGTAAAACACAATGAGCCCTCCCTGTGGAACTTGAGGCCATTACCTCACATGGCCAAGAGTGAGGAAGGCAACATATGGAAAGGTTTGATTTTAACACAGGAAAGGTTTTTTGGATCATCCAGATAAATATGATCAGAAATATCCACACATGTGGGAGGAGGTAGAGTATATTGAATCAGAGTAATGTCGGCATGAGAGCTGACATCCCACACTACTTGCTTTGAAGATGGAAATTGGGGGAGAGGCTGGAGGGAGCAAGAATACAGACCTTCCAAAAATGACCTTTTCCTAAAAGCTGGAGCTCACTGATTCCAGTGCAGTTGGACCCATTGGGGGAATCCTGACCTTTAGATCAGTCATTCAGGAAGTCTGTGTTGTTAGCACAACATCCGTAGTGATCCATTGAGAGTTGTGGGGTGGCAGTACATCTTTGTTTATTTGTGTGTGTGTATAATCCATATCAACTATTTTCAAATATCTATTTGTACTTCTGCAAAAAAAAAAAAGTTATCAAAATCATGTATGATTTTATCTGTTTCATAACATTTGAAGTTTTGCCACATTAAATATTTCCCTAAAACAGATTAAGACAGTTGTACTCTACAGCTCACTTATTTAAGTATACGCTTTAAGTCTATTCACGGAATTATGAAATTATCACCTCGAATGATTTTACAGCATATTCATTGGAAAAAGAAGCCCAGTAATCTTCTTGAAGTCAGTCCCAGTTCACCTTCTTAACCCTTGACCCCAGGCTGTGGCTTACCTGCCTTCTGTCTCTTGGTATTTGCCTGGTGATGCAGTATAAGCACTTCAATAGTATTTTGTTGCACAGAAATAACAGAAAACTGTACTTGGAATAATTCATTTTTGAAAATTGTTCCTTCTGTGTTGTTCATTTCAGAAATAAGATAAATACAATCGACAAAATTAATGCTCATAAAGCCAAACTAGGAAGAATTGCTATTATTGTAGTTTTCTATATGAATAGACACGATTTTACATACATTTATATATGCATATGGGTATGTATACCTATGCTATCTCAGAAATATATACTTTCACAGTAAATAGTTCATCACTTTTTTGAATGTGTATAACTAGTTCTAAGTAATCTAGGATGGCCTTGGCTGCTGATCTTGTCCCTGACTGATGGGGCAAGGCTTTATGTCATTTTTAAAATGGTTAGTTGTTAGTGTAAATATTTACACTGATATTTGGTAGAATTATTTCTTCTTTGAAATAATCTTTATTTTACAGATCTTACTGACATTTTACTTTTTGATATAATTGAAAAGTGAAATTTAGTTGTTTAAGGATGTTTCAATTCATGGCCTTGGCTTCACATTAAAGAATCAATCATGAGACATCTGAACTATTTCATATTGGTTCAGAATGAATATAAAATGTAAATGTTTTTATTTCCCCAGATGAGAGGATGAGATCAAAGTCATTCCTAAACCTTTCTAGCTCTTTCTGAACTATTGATTGCTGGTTCAACTCAGCTGTTCTGGCCCAAACTCCTCTACAAGCTGACTGATTCATACTGGCTTCTTTTGACTTTTAACTGAATTACTCTGCTTGGTCTCAAATTAATTCTGGCAATATGCTTTAATCTTCCAGCTCTTCTCTTTCTCTGGCTCACTCTCTTCACCTGTGTTTAACTTGTTCTCTCTGAAACCTTTCTGTAAGACTGTCCCAGTAAGAATCTCTCTCTCCCTGCGCTGCTCTTTTTCTTCTCCTGTTTTCTGAGAGTTGGTCATATCCTATCTCTGATTCATTCTGTCAAATCTTTCTGATTTGTCCTTTGACTTCTCAATTAGATGTCACTTTCAAACATGGCTTCTTTCTTCTCTAAACTAACCTTATCATGTTGTTTGGGATTAAAGGTGTACACTAAGGGTAGTCATCTGTATTTCAGCCAGATGATATTGTAACCCAGAGTGTGTCTGTGCTCCAGGTTAATTACATAGACCTAGAAGATCTTTGGATGTGAACCTTTGCCAGAGCAGCCATGTGCTCAAATAAAATATCACATTTATAAGAAAATTTTACATAATTTTAATTGGTTTTTCTGTAACCTATACTGAGGTTTGGGTGTTTGACTTTGTTTATTGTCTGTTTAATTCCTGGATAGTAGGCAATTTACTTATGTTATTTCTTTGTATACTAAATATACTACAATTTTTCAAGTGTATTGTGTTTTTCAATCTTACTTTTTATATTTTTGGAACACAAACCTTTATGTAGCCAAGTGTGTAAATATACTTTTAAGCATTGTTTCTTCAATTCTACCATAAACATAATTCTTTCTTTGTTATATAGAAAGAACATTTTCTATAATGTATTCACCAGCCTTTAGAACTGGTGTTTTTATTTTGTTATAGCTTATTAACTGTATATATTTGTTGTTAACACACTGTATTGTATACCTACTTAATTGGTCCGATATGATCAAATAATGTTCCATTCATTAATTTATGTGCCACTTATGCTATAATGCCATAGTGATACCTTTTTAAAATTTTTTATTTTTATGTATTTAATTTTTTATTTTGTAGCTATACATTTCTATTATTCCACATATACAATAAACTACCTATAGCAAGAGTAATGATGACATAATCAGGAATTATATAAATGTTGCATTCTTAGTGTTTTGGCTATTTGTATTTGACAGCCTTGAAGAAAACATCTTTCCTATCTTGGTGTGTCTAAAATTCTGGATGTAAATCAATCTCCATCACATCTTGTCATTATCAATTAAAACATCTACCTAGACCTAAAAAACATCTTAACTCCTAAACAAGTAAGCTTCATTGTAAAACTAAGGTACCTAGTCTTGAACTCCATCAGATACTTGAGAAGTAATACATTTGATTATCTGAGTATGCCAGGAGTGTAGGTTAGTAGCTTTCCAAATGAGAAGATGACAGAGACAGTTCTTTACCTAAATAGTCACCCAAAACTCTCTATTATGTTGAATCATCTTCTTCAGCCTTCTCCTCCCTCCCTACTGTGCCTTTCTGATCTTTACTAGTCAGGACACATAATGCGACAGTTTACAGAAACATTCAATGTCAAGGTGCAGCTGATGACTTTTAGTGTCCAGTGCTTCCTGACATTTATTTATTGATGATATTGTGCAAGTTTTCATAAAGCTACCATCATGGGAATTCCTCTGAATTGTCTGGCAAAGGACTGTGCCTTGCTTCACAGACACAGTACCAAACCCAGTGGTGAGGTAGGCAGTGGGTAGTAACTAGGGACTTGCTGCTTGCAATTGTCTTTACAGCTTCTAAGATGTAGTTTCTGACAGTGTCAGCCATGCTGTGCTTACATTCCACTTACACAGCCAAGTCATTAAGCACATTTAAGAATCCTCTTTAGAATCCGTGATAATGGTATTTTTTTTTTTTTATTAATTTATTCTTGTTACATCTCAATGTTTATCCCATCCCTTGTATCCTCCCATTCCTCCCCCCCCATTTTCCCATTATTCCCCTCCCCTATGACTGTTCCTGAGGGGGATTACGTCCCCCTATATATTCTCATAGGGTATCAAGTCTCTTCTTGGCTACTTGCTGTCCTTCCTCTGAGTGCCACCAGGTCTCCCCCTCCAGGGGACATGGTCAAATGTGAGGCACCAGAGTATGTGAGAAAGTCGTATCACACTCTCCACTCAACTGTGGAGAATATTCTGACCATTGGCTAGATCTGGGAAGGGGTTTAAAGTTTACCTCCTGTATTGTCCTTGGCTGGTGCCTTAGTTTGAGCGGGACCCCTGGGCCCAAATCTGCCTATCATATTGTTCTACTTGTAGATTTCTAGGACCCTCTGGATCCTTTTATTTTGCTGTTCTCCCATGCGTCTCTCATTTAGAGTCCCAATAGGATGCCTTCCCCTCTGTCCCAGTTTCCTGGTAAGTGAAGGCTTTCGTGGGACATGCCCCTTGGGCTAGTATGCAGATATAAGTGAGTATATACCATTTGATTCTTTCTGCTTCTGGGTTAACTCACTCATTATGATCATTTCTAGCTCAATCCATTTATCCACAAATTTCGGGAATTCCTTGTTTTTAATAGCTGAGTAGTATTCCATAGTGTATATGTACCACAGTTTCTTTATCCACTCTTCTACTGAGGGACACTTAGGCTGTTTCCATGTTCTGGCTATAAATGGGACCTCATGAGGCTGAGAAGCTTCTGTAAGGCAGGAGACACTGTCAAGAGAACAAAGCGACAGCCTACAGACTGGGAAAAAATCTTCACCAACCCTACATCTGACAAAGGTCTAATATCCAAAATATATAAAGAACTCAAGAAATTAAACACCACCAAACCGAATAACCCAATTGAGAAATGGGGCTTGGAACTAAACAGAGAATTCTCAACAGAGGAGTATCAAATGGCTGAGAAACACTTAAAGAAATGCTCAACCTCCTTAGTCATCAGGGAAATGCAAATCAAAACAACTCTGAGATTCCATCTTACACCCATCAGAATGGCTAAGATAAAAAATTCAAGCGACACCACATGCTGGCGAGGATGTGGGGAGAGAGGAACACTCCTTCATTGCTGGTGGGAATGCAAACTAGTACAGCCACTTTGGAAATCTATCTGGTGCTATCTCAGAAAAATGGGAATAGGGCTTCCTCAAGACCCAGCTATTCCACTCCTTGGAATATACCCAGAAGATGCTCCAGCACACAACAAGAAAATTTGCTCAACCATGTTCATAGCAGCCTTATTCATGATAATGGTATTTTACTGGGCAAGTTCAAGGCATGATTTGGTTGAGACTGTGTCTTGGCTTTCTTAGCTCATTTTATTCCTGAATGTCTGGCAGGGGCTGCATCTCTGAATTCTCTGTTCTTGCCTGTCCAGCTGCTGTACATGTGGCTGTCAGGTTAATGTTCTTAAAGCTTTTGAGTTTTCCTTCAGGGCACAATCTCCACTGTCACCCAGAAGCCTGCCTCCATTTTTCCCCCCAATATTTTCACATGATGCTTCTCTGCTGTGACTAGCCTGGCCAACTTGGTGTGTTGAAATATCCCTGAGTTTCCATTTCCACATCTTTATTTGTCCTCTATGCTGAAGCATGGCTTCCTTTTCTTTCTTTGTCTTAGCCTACTTGAAAAATCCTGCCTGCTCCTGAAAGCTGGTCTCTTAGACCTTCCTCTGTGTAATCACCTTCGCCTCTCTGCCAAGAGTGGCACTTCAGCCCTTGAAACCAGGAGCCTCTTTGTTTTTGTGTGATTTATTCTGTTTCATCAGTTATCCTTACCTGCGTCTTAATTCATCCCTGCCCAGCCTTTCAATTAAATACCTCAGACTTACACACAAACTAGTATTTAGTTGAAAATAAAAATTGGAAATGTTTGCTTAACTATGCCTGGTAGTCTATGTGATTGTGAAGGTTTTGGCACACCTGTGTGTTTCTGTGTGATATCATGTGTTTGGGACGTAAGGTGAAGCTTGTAAGTTTTCTTCCCCGAGGCATGACTTCTGCTTTTTGACAGACATTTATCAAAATACTAAAATGATTGGCTATCTTATCACTTCCTTGCTTTCTGCTTTTTTAGACTGACCTTGACAGGATTATCGACCTTCAACACTGTTTCATTTCTACTGTCCTCTGTATACCTGGTAGTGTCACTGCAACTTCAGAAATTCTGTGTGCCGTTTTTTATAACTGTAATCTAGGAAAGCCCCTGAGTTCTCTAGGCTCTCAGCCAAAATATGGAAGAAATGAATAGGTGAGGCATTAACCTTGAAGCTTGGCTTTAACGTGAAAAGTTAATTTGCATAGGTAGTAGGAATTGAAATGATCTTTTCCTTTTTGTGTGTAAGTGAAAATATTGTAGAAGAGAGTGCATGGACACTACGTAGTTTCTTTTGGAAGGTGACTTTCCGTACCTGGAGCTCACAAGCATCATCCCTGTAGCCATGATACATTGAGTCCCCATGCTCTCTAGCACTTGCATGGCTCCTTTGTATTCCCTCTTCTCAGTCTCTCAGGAGACTCATTACTTACATTTTTCATTTTTTGACACTTAAGGCTAAGACTTCCATTTCTTTAGTATCCAGGTTGTGTTCAGTTTTCTAGGTGAGGTCAAAGGGTCTTTTCATAGACTTCTAGAAATTCTCAATTCCAGTGCTCTGATTTTTAAAAAAGTCACAGAAATTTCTGTGATATATAAGGTCTGCCGATTACCCTGCAGCACCAGTACATGGTTTCTTCCAGTTTTAGTGTTTTGCCAGGCTTAAATGAAATGCAGATCAACACGAGGAGCTGATTCAGATGCAAACACACAAGGGTCTTGTCTCTTGATTGCTCAGCTTAAGCTGGACCCACACTGTCACCGACACAGTGGATCAGGTGTGAGTCCCGAGTACACACAGGAAATAACTTTTTATAGACTGTAGTAAGCGAGAAAGCAAGTAAGTGGGTTTCTAGTTTGGCAAGCGTCCTATTGATTATTTCCTGACCTAATTGATATTCATCTGGTATCAGTCCAGTATCAACCCATGAGTGATTAACGTCTAAGGAATAACTCTTGCAAAATCCTGGGGACTGTCTGATATTTTAGTACTTTTATTTTCCAGCTAATTGGCAGTTCTATTATTTTTGTGCCAAGTGTATCTTTGTGCATTTCCTAGAGTTCTGGAGTTTAAGAGTAGGTCACCCAAATACAGAAATGAAAGATTTAAGCAAAATGGAGTTACTTTGGTCCATCATTAGGTCTTTCTTTCATCTTAAGATATGGACATTTGGTTACATTTGCTTTATCAAAGCTGAAACTCTTATGTGAGAATGGTGCATCCATAATATTAAATACTAATATTAATAATTTTGGTCCTTGCCTTGTTAATGAGGGGAGTAGCCTGAATTCTGTGTGCCTGGCTTTATAAATGTTCTGACTAAGTGCCCTCTCTTCAGGGAATGCATTCTCTGTGAAGGTTTAGGGAGAAAAGCAGCGTTTGCTGTGACAGCTAGGTTTCCTCCTCAGTGCTTCCTACTTGCTGTTGCAGTTAGTGCTGTGTGGCATTTTCAAGATAAGGTAGAAGAAAAGAAGTTAAGAAATGTTTTTTTTTTTTAAACTTCTTTGTCTGCAAGTTGTTTTATTAAACTATAAAAACTTAAATGTGTCTATGTATTTTACCAACTATATCAAGTATAATTACTTCTCAAACAGAAATACAGATTAGGTACACTCTCTCTGGAAACTCGCTTAAGAACTGCTGATAAATTATGATTTTGCTGTGTCAGTATAAATGATTGACGGTCTTATCCCTTCCTCATAAGTCAAGACCAAGGTGATGAAGCTCTAGTTAGTTGATGCCTGAAGTCATTCTTTGCTGTGGTGGATGCCCTCGTGTGCATATTCAGAGGTAAGCATTGGGAGAGCTAGATCTCAAATCATCTGCCTTTGGGGTCCTGTCTTGGCTCCAGTGTTTCTCAGTGTGGGAGACAAATCCTATTAGAATAGCCTGTGACGTATGTGGCAACCTTCCCTGGGCTTCGGAAAGGGACAGTCTTAGGTCTAGAGGCAGTAAGCAAGAATCTTCCTTATATTTAATAAGATTGCAGAAGCAGAAGCACCTCGGGCTTAATTACATGTTAGATGAGGAATTTCTCTTATTTCTTGTATTCTGTAATAAAAGATAACCAAAAGAATGTCATCTAGATTTATCTTGAAATAGTGATAGGACAATATGGCCAATGAACTTTGGTTGATGAAAAAGTTTTCAAGATGTTATTGCTTGTATCGAGTGGGGTATGAGATTAACAACTAACTCTGATCCAGAAATATTTCTGTGCCAGTCTCAGTGGTAGGCCAGTTGAAGGCCATGGAAGTGACTGACATTCCTGAGAACAGGGTAGGGAGGACACTGACTGTTTGATCATCTTTTTTTTTTTTTTTTTTTTTTTTTTTTTTTTTTTCTTTTTAAGTTTAGAGTTGGGGCCAAGCATAGTCCAAAGTACCTTGGATTGAAATTAGGTTTGGGTTTTCACATTGCGGTTACTATGCTTATTTGGGTTAGACAAGGAAACACTGTTGCTCTTATCTATCCTCTTGTGCAAACTGGAAAGGCTAACGGCTTTGTAAGAATTAAATAGTGATATAATATAATAATTTTTGTCTCAGATGAAAGACTTTAATCTACACGAAATGAAAAGCAGAGACCAGTAGATTTCTAAGTAATGGACTGCAATGTTCCTCAGTGTAATGGGAGGGTTCCATTTATATGAATGGACCTTTTGGTTTGGTTGGTTGGTGTGTTTGTTTTACTGCCACACACATTATCATACCATCTTCATTCTACGAGTCATGGGAATACTGTCAGATTGCTTGGGATAAGTGAGAACCTACTCTGACCTCAGTCGACATAGATTTCCTCTAGGGGTTCTCTTCCAATTGTTGTACCTTCTTGTAGATTTTTGGCATCTGTTCATGTAAAGGGCCATCTCCACATCCTGAAGTTATTCAGTAGGTTTCATTATTTCTGACACCTTGATGTGAAGAACATAGTGGATTCTTGATGTCCATAATTCTTGGTAAATAGAAAGTTTCCTGAGTGCCTGGGTCAATGCCTACCTATCTTGGCCCCTTGGGCTGTTGCTTTTCAATGTCCTAGCTTTATACTTGGCACTGATCCTAGGTCTATAGCTTTATCTGAGCCAATTTTGTTCTCTGTGGGCTTAAAAGCTTTACTTTACAGCAGGTACAGTATATTCCCTGGCTTTAGCACACTGATGTCTTGTGGCAGAAGCCATGTCTTTCCACTGTTTTATAGTATGAGAATCTCCTTATGTTTCCACTAAGCTTAGCTATCAATCTTCAGGTAGCATGATGTTTAAATTAATGGTGCTTGTGGTAGGAATAAAGTTCAGTCCTTTACCCTTTCAGAACTCAAGTAAGTTTTAAAACATATTTACCATATTTCCGGCATGTAAGATGACCCCCAACTTTAACTTTAAATTTTCCAGTTAAAATATAGAGTCTGCAGGCAGAGTCTGCTGCACAGGGTGTGCATTGGAAGAGGAGTAGTCTTATCTGGTGAGTATATTCCAAACTGCCCCCTTTACCTCAACCTCTATGGGAGGATCATGGTGGCTCACACTCACTGTGGCTAGTTCATGGCTTCTATATTTTACCTGGAAAAGTTGAAGTTGGGGACTGTCTTATATGCCGGAAAATACAGTACTAATATCTTATCAGTTATATAATTTCTTATCAATTATGTCATAATTTCTCTGCTAAAGTATTTCCTTCAAAGCTTTGATCTCATTTTAATCATAAAATCATTGGTTATTTTAGTTACAGCATTTAAACTCAAGCATGGCAGGTCCTGGACACTCTAGAACTAGATAGATCTTATGTCCTACTAATGAGAAAGGCTCATGCGAGGAAAGTTTTCCTATCAAAATACTTCACCAATCAGTGTTCTGGTTAAGGAAATCTGATGTGGATACTAGAAAAATATTGAAATGGAGATAATCAACCAATTATGGCAAAATAATCTAGGGCCACCGACACAGAGAGAGGCCTTGCTCCTGGTTCTCCTTCTGGAGATAACTATAAGCAATCTCAGTTGTAGAGAAGACCAGGCCAAAGCAGCTGTGTCTTGGGGAGGAAGCATAGACAGAGCATGCAGTGCCTGGCAGGAAGGAAACAGGGTGGAAATGGTGTTCTATAGCACACAGGCTGATCTGACTCCTTTTGCCACATTGTCTTCTACCATTTTAGGAATAGATTCTTCGTTGCATTTATTGTAATTTTTTATTTTAGTATTTAAATGGTTTAGATTCATTTATTTCAAATCAAGAAGAAAATATGATTTTGATTATAATTTATTTGATTATATAGATCAATTTGCATACCATTGATATTTGTGTAAATTTGTTGATATAGCTCATAAACTATTAGTTATCGACATCTTTTTTGTAATTTTGTTTTTAGTGATTTTTATCTTTGAACACTGCCTTGACATTGTGACATTTTATTTCCAAGTGTTCTACACTTTTGTTTGTTTGGGGTTTGTTTTTGCTAGTTCATATTAATTACAGCAGCTGACATTGTTTGCACAAGACCTAAACAAGATCAAGCAACTCAAATTACCAACACTGGTAAGGAATGGGTCCTTGAGAACCCATCTTTGATGGAAGATCTGTTGAAATTTGATGGTTGTAGACTGAAAGAAAATATATGAAGATGTTTAGTAATGTAATAATCAGGCCAGTTTGAAAATATTAATTTGAAAGTACATAGAAACAGAAACATTTAAATTTACATTCAAGTAGAACAGTTTGACTGTTCAATATCTTAAATAGAAGTTTTCAAATTAAAACCCGTTGAGATTTTTAATGTACAACTTCTGTTAAAAAAGTATTTAACAACTGTGAAACCCAAATTGGAGACTAAAAGTTAACTAATGGATAGAAATAACCACAGTGGGGACAACATAGATAAACTCTATTTTGGTGCTTTACTTCTCAGACACTGAGCCAAGTACTATTACATTCCGTGAGACCTTCAGGAGGTTGTAACAGGTATCTCTTAAGCCCATATTCTGCCAGACATTCTGAGTCTGAGTACTTAGTTTGCCCTTTTTGGTCACTAGAATCTTTTATCTTTTGTTCTACAATTCATTTGTGTTGATACATCTGCATATACTAATATGAAAGTTATTTTACAACTTTGTAAACAGCAAAGGCAGCAAGATAAGACCCCCAAACCCTGTCTTCCTAAGGGCATCAGGAGACATCATACTTGCTCAAGTGTTGATGATGCAGAACTATGAACTATGAATAGAAGAGATGTTCATGGGTTTTATTTTTTATTATTTGTTTCGTGTAAGTGCTTTTAATATTGAGCCATTTCTATAGGACAAGGCAAATCTTATAGGTGACTTCAGATATTTTTAATCCAACATGATCTCCAAAATTATTCACAAAAATTCCAAAGATGCAAGTTCCTACTGAGGGTATTAACTAGGATAACTAGTGTTCTCTGAAGGCAAGTCCAAAGTATGATTGTAAAGATTTTTTTGTACCATGCATTGTTACAGGAAGCCTGTTATGACCCCCAAGAGACTAATGTAAAGAAGTAAGCAACACTCTTTGATGTATGTTGGTTAAAAAAACATGATGGCAACTTTATGACTAGCATTCATCTTTTATAATTGTACCAGTGTTCAAGTACAAAGGAATGTGATTTAGAGGCAGAGAAAAGCAAGGCTCTACTAAAGTGATCTGGACAAGGAGGAAAAAATAACTCAAGTTTACAAAAAAAAAAATCTATAAATTTAGACCATACTAAAAGAATCCAGGTACTCTTATTACTGTTTTCTGTCTATACCCACTGGTAAGCTCTACCTTTTTTTTTTTTAACCTTTCCCCATGAATGTATTTCTATTCCTAGAAGCATTGTATCTTCAGCACCTGAGCATGTGTGATGTCTTCTGCTGCACTTAGGAAAACAGGGTTTAGGAGAACAGGCACAGGTGTACATTCTCTTAAATGAAGACTAAAATCTACTGTATAAATCATCCAGGGAATAGTGCACCATTAGTTCTTGATGCCAGTTTGAGGCAGAATAAAATTTCTTACCTCCTATCAGGTACATTATAAAATACTGAAATTTATTTTGATCGTGTAATAAATCACACAGGCCCCAGAATAGTTACAAATTAAGCAGCAACAATGCAGAAAACAGACTTCCAGGTCGTAGGAGACATAGTAGTTAGGTTTTCCTTTTTATATTTTGTGTTTTAGTGTACACATAAAGTTGTTGGAAGCATGATTCTTGGTGACTTAAAAAAAGGAAAATAGAATGAAATATGTAATATCATTTAAAAGTTCCTATGATGTTCATTCTTCTGGCTTCTGGAGCATTCTCACTGATGTGAGAAGATGGTGCTCAGCACCAACATTGTGGGTTCCTCACGCTGTTCTGCTGCTGACAATTTCCTGGGAGAACCACCACATCAAAGCATAACTCCTCTGAGAGAAAATGATGCACATTTTGTCATTAAATTTTAGTGACAGGGATTGTGTGTGTGTGTGTGTGTGTGTGTGTGTGTGTGTGTGTGTGTGTGTGTAGATTTCTGCTATTCTTTAAGGGAATTGAGTTTCTGATACTATAACACAAAGTGATAGAGACTTAGAAAAAAGTATCATGTAGTTTTTTTTTTCTATAGTTCTTGTTTTCCCTCATGTTTAATCATCTATTTGGTTTTTTTGACTGAATTTAATACTGAAGTTTTTATATGTAATAGCTATTATAAATTATAAGAGTTGTAACTGATAGGTATCTTGGTTTAAAAGCTTGATGTAAGGAAAACCTCAGTGTGGGCTTTACCAAACTCACCTGCTTGGCTTTTTAGAGGACTTTCAGGCTTGGTGGGGTTTAGTTCAGGGTCTTTAATATATACCTTTGGTGATATGACACGTTAGAACATAAAACAAGTTAATTGTCAAAATTACATCCTGAAATAAAGACAGCATGTTCCCATCACAAGGGTGTCTTCCCTTGGTCCCCGCTGATGCTGTCTTAGAGGAGAGGAAAAGGCCAGAATAACAAGCAATGAACAAAACTATGTGTTAATTTAAGGCAGAAAGGTTGGGAAACAAATTGACATCCCACATGAATGCCTTGTTCCCCCCCCACCACCACCACCATCACTGCAATACAAGGTTGACACATTGCAGCAACTTCTTGAATTCGTGTTTACGAATTAATACAAATGACCATGTGAGTCTGCAAGCAGAGCCATGTGTGTGCCCAAGGAGACTTAAGCTTCATGTTGAAATAATGCATGATAGGAAAGTAAAGCTGTGTGAGTGAAATAAAATCCTTCCTGGGAAAAAGTAATCTTTTCTCTAAGTTATTAAAGTTTTCAGACTCCAAGGTTTTTGATGAGCTTATTTAAAAATCTATGGGGGAAAAATTAGCAGCTTAAAGTGCTGACAACATTAAAAACAGCAAGAAATACTTCATTCCTCAAGGACTTCTCCCTTACCTCCCAAATAGTTTGATTTTTTTCACTCTGTTTATCTCCTTTGCCTTTTGATGAAAATAAAAGAATCCCTTGAGAGGACAATTCTGAGGTCTTAATCCATACTTCCCTCCAGTTTATCTTTTACATTCAAAACAAACACCTTTAAAAGGATCCTTTTTTGTATGAGAGCGCTAAGTGCTAGGCTTGGGTATCAGCAGCTAATTAGCTTAGCATCTGCGTGGGGGTTGTCGATGAACTTGTTCTCCTGAATATTTATTAAAGTATTTGTAAAGAAAAGGCTGTTTCCTGAGAAGTGCAGCCTATTGAATATTCTTACATCACATCAGTTGAATGAAAGGGTTGCGCACGTCGGCCCATCTAACACCTGCCGTTACTATAGATTGCAATAATAAAACCCAGTGTGTGTATATTGTAATGAGAAAATACCATATTGATCTCATGCTAAATGTTCCTTTTCATTTAAACATCTTAATTGACCTCTTTTGAAGTTTCAAAATCTCCTTCCAGTCTACTGTTCTTTAATCTCCAAGTACCTTTTGTCATCTTGGTTCCTGTGTGCTTTCTCAGACCAGAAGGCATGGTACTTTTGTTGCAGAGACCATGTAAGAGGAGTGAGTTGGTGTGTAATCTGATATTCTCTTGCGATGGGGCTATGTGCTCTCTTACAGATTGTTTTATCGCAAAAATTATCGAAGTTTCTCCTCTACCACCATGCCTTCCTGTGTCAAGATGCCATTGCCTTCTTCCTCAGTGTCAACCCCTGTACACTTGCTGCTGCTGGTTCACCAGAAAATGGGCCACCTCTACCAGTGTTGCCTCTTGCAGGGTCTCATGCCACATCTTTCAATGCTCCTGTCTTTTTCCTAACCCTGCCAGCTGCCTTCACTGCATTGCCAGCACCATTGTTAGCATTGAGGATCACTGCTCTTCTTTCTCATAAACAGGGAGAAGCCTCCCTTAGTTCTCCAACCTTATCAGACACACAGAAATCAAATAACAGCCCTAAACTAACAGTATTTCTCTCAGACACTGCCCAGAGATGAGTTACTGTTTTTCCTGTTTTGAGAAAAATCTATGGTGTTTCTACACTCCTATTACTGGGTGTCCTATTACTCTGCTTTCTTATCTTTTTTTGTTAGTTAGGTTTTTGTTGTTGTTGTTTTGTTTTGTTTTTTTTTAACAGGGTTTCTGTCCTGGAACTCACTCTGTAGACCAGGCTGGCCTTGTACACATAGAGACCCACCTGCCTCTGCCTCCCAAGTGCTGGGATTAAAGGGGTGTGACACCACAGCCAGGCCTGCTTTCCTACCATTACAGGAAAACTTAGGGAGGGGTTTGAGTACTGGGAATGGGGACTCAGAGGAGCAACCTTATAGTCCTCTAAATTGGGTGAATCCAACTGCATTCAAAGTGAAAATTGCCAGAGAAAGTAGCCCAGGGTATCTGAGACAGTCTTTGCTTAGGTAGAGCCACTGCTTTGGGAAAAGAATGTGAAAGCGAAGCTAAAGATGAAGTCTCCAACTAGTGTGAAGTTGATGGAGATATTAACAGCCGTGGAAACCTAAAAATCGGGTAGGTAGAGCCCAAGTTGAGTCTAAATTTGAAGCTGTTTGGAGTTTAAGTGGTACAAAGGGTTAAAAAAACACCCAGTAGGAAGCAGATAATTCATGGAGAGGCCAGCATGAGGATATAGTTTCATCAGAGATGACAGGAAAGACTTTCAATTTAGGGAGGACAGAATAAGAAAGGTTGCACAGGGAATACATCAGGCAGATGGGGAAGGAGGAGGAGGACATGCTGGCAGAAGAGTGAGAATGTTTAACGTAAAATGGAGGGTGTGCAAGACGTCCCAGAAATGATAGAAGGAGAATTTCCATATGATAGGGCTGTCCACACATTTAGAACTCAGGAACGGCATAACTTAGGACCTCAGCCAGACTTGATCATTCAGAAGTCACAGTTAGCTTGGGGAGAGCAGTTTCACTAAAATGGTGGCGAGCCAATTCACAGCAGCTTAAGAGCTGAGCTCATTCCAGATTTCACCCAGTGTACCATGAAGCTGTCTCACAGCAGACCTCAAGGTGGTTCCTCAGGGATGTACACTAGAGTTATAGTCATCCATGATGAAGAACATCCACATTGCATTGTTTTCTCATAGAAGAAGAAAATTAGATGTTGTAGTCAAATATCACCAGAAATCTCTTTATTTTTTTTTCATTTATAATTAATTAATTAATTTCATGACAGGGTTTTGCTGCATAGCCTTGGCTGTCCTGGACTCCCTTTGTAGACCGTGCTGGAACTCACAAAGATCTGGCTGCCTCTGTCTCCTAAGTGCTGGGATTAAAGGTGGGCACCACCAAACCCAGATCCAGAGATCTCTTTAAACTTTTACATTAAAAATGAAAATCGATGACAATAGTGATAGAGATTTACTTCCATTGATAGGGGATTTGTGATAAATTCTGGTCAATGACCCATGTATAATATAGCACATAGATTTTCATTTTTTATATGGATAACTATAATATGGTAATTATCTCTGGGTATTGAAGTTTCAGTTTAGACTTTTAAATTTTTCTTGCACTTTATAATTGAATGAAAGAAGTTCCTAGTATACTTCAAAAGGGAAAAAGACCCCCAAGGAAGGGTAGCGACTTCAGGGTGAGTTTCAGGTTATAGAAACAAAATTTGGGCTGAGGAAGAGGATGTGGGTCTAGTTTAGAAGTCTAGACTGATGATGAAATTTATGGGTCAGCTGAGAAATAACCTAATGAAGTTAGGCTCTGACAAGGACTAGAACTAGGGCAGGTTTAATTTGAATAGAGATGAAAATCCTTCTGAGTGTGGAAAAGTTTGGTCCTTCTTTTGGGAAGTAGAGTTTCATTGAAGTCATGAGTTCATAGGGAGAAAGAGGGATATGGAGATGTGAGAGAAAATTTGTGGCATAATTAGACAGAAGCACATAGGAAACAGTGTCAGTGACCCTGCAGGAAGTATATGGTCTGAATTTGTAGCCTAACATTTTTTGAGATCCTTGTTATGAGTTAATAGGTTTTGAGCCAGCTCCTTGCTTTTGTTTCAGCCCCTCATCGCTGTCTGCCTTAGAGTTAAGAAAAGTGACAGAACGCTTCTGTCCTGATCATGAATGGTATTGAACTGCTATTGATCTGAGCAGTGCTGAGGAACAAAATAATTCCTTGTCAAAGCTGGTGGAAGGCACAGGCAGTTACTCAAGTGTGGAAACCAACTGTGTCATCACAAAATGCACGTTCAAGGGCAGCAACACATCAGGCACAATGGCAGGTATTTTATTAGGCTACTAAGTTCTTCAAATCTTCTGCAGCTTTAAAAATCAAACTTGCTTGACTGAGTTTTCTAGCCTTCTAGCTTCCGTACATACTCGCAACACTTTTATTAGCTTGAATTAGGACTGTCTTGGCCTTATGAGCCTGGAAGAATTGATAAGAAAAGGTGTTTCTTCTGCATTCCTTAATGGATTCAGGTTGGGTGCTTCACTGTGGAGACTTTCTATATTTCTGAGTTCAGTGGGAAAAAATTAAGTAGATCTAAACATATTGATAGAAAGTTAATCAGCTGCCAGTACATACTTTCATTTCCTGTCGGTTCATAATGCTCAGAGTTGCCTTGGAAGAGGTACTGCCTGCCTCTGGAAGCTCCAAGACTGATTGTTGAAAGCCCATTCTGTGTTGTAAATGGAAAGGGGGCTGAGGAGGAAACACAAAGATTAAAGAGAAGATGGAATGACTTTTTTCATTCTGTCAAATGACTGTTTATATTGGGCAATACTGCAGGCTTGTAGGTTCGGCTTGGATGTTCTTCAAATCAGAGGAGCCATTTAATATATAATAGACTGTATAGGCAAGTCATTTATAAAACTGAAAACATTTCATATCTGCTTTTTTACAGAACAAGTTTCTCACTTCTGAGACAAGGCTGTTTGTTGCTCAGACCTGGGAGATGGAAAGTAGTGAAACTTCATAATCGGTAAATTAAAGACATCAGAAATGTCAGTTTAGTCTGTTCTGGTGTATCTAGTTATTTGTGATAAAAGGAAGATGTATATATTAATTTCTGGTTATATTCTGCCAGTGAGATAATAAAAAAGTTTGGCCACTTTAATTTGGAGAAGCATATCTTATCTCTGGCTGTTATTTTCTGCCAGCAGAACAAAACATGTTTATGTATATGGTTGTCATTTTTAAAAGTAATATTCAGTAAAGCAAATGATGCAATTTCCATTTCAATATTGGACATTCGAGGGCCAGACTACACATTGACTTTCGCAATGTCAAGAGTGATTTAAAGTAACTAAGATAAGTGTGTCTTTGGGGATCATGGTGTTTTCATCATCCTAGCCTTTGATAGTGCTTGCTTGCTTTGCATTTTTTCTAAGGATGGCAGTGAAGAAGGAATAGGAGGCAGTAAACTAGACCAATACTAGGAGACTCCAGGTTTGAGAGTACCTAGACTCAAGGTCATCTTTCTCAATTCCTCAGTTTCTTTGATACTCAGTCTTTTTGTTGTTGTTGTTGTTGCTGCTGCTGCTGCTGTTTTGCTGGTAAAATAGAAAAATACTAAGATAGCCTCCTATTTAGATTACCATTTCATTGACCCCCTCACACAAATGCAAACCTGTGTAGGATGTTGTTATTAATAAAATTTGTGTAATTATAAAATAGTAGCCATTACAATCAAGCCCTGATGCTTTCTAGTATCATTTAAAAGCACTAGGTGAATATGAATCTCCCTTAACACCAAGCCCTATAAGCAGCCCTTTTTCCTCCATTAGAAGGTCCCCTTAGTGGTAAATATGCCATATGCACTGCATGCTGGTTGCCTTTTGTCTTAATTTGACACTTGAGGAAACCTTAGCCAAAGAATTGGCTGCATCAGATTGAACTGTGGGCAAGTCTATGGGGACATATTCTTGATTGATGATTGATGGAGGAGGGTCCAGGGCTCAGCCCATTGTGGAAAGTGCCATCCCACTTTAAGAAGGCAATGTGAGCAAGCCTGTAAGCAGTGTTCTTCATGGTCTCTGCTTTTGTTCTTCTTTGTTTTCCTACCTCATCTTCCCTCAATGATGGACTATGATGTGGAAATGTAAGATAAATAACCCCTTTCTCCTCAAAGATTTTCTGGTAATTTTTTTTTTCAATCACAGCAATAGAAAGCAAAGTAGGACACAGTGACATCATAAATTTAAATTAAGACGGAAGAGGAATTGACAAATCTAAAAATATACTACTTGCATTAAACATGTACAATGTGCTTTTTAATTGTGCT
Source organism: Acomys russatus (assembly GCF_903995435.1). Taxonomy (NCBI): domain Eukaryota; kingdom Metazoa; phylum Chordata; class Mammalia; order Rodentia; family Muridae; genus Acomys; species Acomys russatus. The sequence continues at coordinate 41,280,890 of NC_067142.1, read as the reverse complement.
TATTCTGTGTAAATAAATTCTCATCTTAATAAGTTACCCGTCTCAACTATTTTTCCTTAAGCTGAAAATGTAGTACAATTTTTACTTGTAGCTAGCCTGATACTAACAACCAGTCCAACATGGAAAATAGAAGATTTTATTTGGGATGTGACAAAAGATGAACTAAGTGACACGGAAATGATATTCTTTATTTCTTTATTTATTTTTATTTTTTTATTTTTTGTTTTTGTTTTTTTGTTTATTTTTTCAAGACAGGGTTTCTCTGCATAGTCTTGGTTGTCCTGGACTGGCTTTGTAGACCAGGCTGGCCTCAAACTCACAGAGATCCGCTTGCCTCTGCCTCTCGAGTGCTGGGATTAAAGGCATGCGCCACCATACCCGGTGGAGATGATATTCTTTATTGATCCTCTAGACCACTATTATCTGTATTATTGCAAGCTTCCATTGGGTATGGGTTCTAAATTAAAAAGCAAAATAAAATAATCTTTATTAATCAAAAAAGGAAAAGACAGTATTTTTTAAACCCATAGGTTCAGTATATGAAGCATCAACTTGTTGGATATTAACCATAAGTAAGGGTACAGAGGTGACTTGGTCTATGAAATCTGAGCAGGCTGAGTGAATATACTGAGTAAAAGTATTACTAAAGTTATGTGGGAAGTCTAGAAGTGCATGGTATGCTCACTGATGCCTGCTAGTTCAAGTTAAATGAGATGGAGATGAAATGTACAGCAATGGCAGTGATGCTGGTATAAAAAGTAACTACATGACTGCAGTTACTTTTGGAGTCTACATTGCCCTGAAACTAATAATCGTATATATTTGGTGACTTATAAAAATTAAATTTCATTGAGTATTGAATTCTAGATGTATTTTATATGTTTTTCTTTTACTTTACTGTTTGAGGAGTTTATTTTGCATATTCTATTTTGTTGTTTAGAACTTAATAGAAGATACTGGTGGCATTAAAACAACAATTAGTAGGCTTATGCATTGAATATTTCTCTTTCCCAAATTCATATTTGGAATTCCTTAACTCCTAATGTAGTGGTATTAGGAGGTGGTGCTATTGGAGGTAAGTATGGAATGAAGTTGGACCTCTATCCTTTATAAGAGAAGGTGGCAGTGTGAACACCTAGGCTATTGTTTCAACAACAGCCCAATAACATTTGACTCTAGACGGATTTTTATCTTGGACATTCTAGCATGCCAAACTGTGAGAAACGTGTTTTCTTTTGTTAAAACATCTGGTTGTCAGTGATTTACAGTATCTATAGATGATGAAAAATGTGGTACAACCACTATGTTCCCTGAGTTCTATATTAGACCACCAGAACTAGAATACCTCTCTGCTGCTTTCTGTGAGCTTATACAGTAGCAATTCAGCTCCCTTAAGAAGTAGATTGATTCCATCATTTTCTTGCTTAGTAATGTTCTAGAATCCATCTATAGTTAAGTGTAGAAGATATATTCTCAATACTGTTTTTAGTGACTCTATCTTGTAACTTAAAATGGAATACAGTTGGAGCACTCACATCAGAGACAGCATCAAATGCTACTTATCAGAAATCTCATCTCTACACTGAAACGGTTTATGATCGCCACTGGATCGGGTTTGGCATTATCTGATTCACTAACCAATGTTAAAATCTTTTAAGTGATAAAAAGATAAAAATGGGAAATCAATTCTAAATTTGTGTGTGTTTGAGAGCGGTTGATAGTGTTTGCAAGTCACAGCTTTGTTCTAATTCAGAGTTTTCACACCATTGATTTTTTTAAGAATAACTTTACTTAGGCAAAGGTACATATGGACCTTTGTGTATGTGTGTGGTGCTCTCATCAGGAACTGTTGGTTGTCATGCAAAAATTATACTAGCATCATATTGAGAAAAAAATCTAGTATAAATGAGGAAGTTTGTTGGTTAAAAAAAAAAAGGCACCTCATGAAAATGAAACACAGTTTTGTCACATGAGGACTGGGAATTTGGGTATAATAGTCCCTTGATCAGTGGGTTGGGAAATTAAGGATTTGTTATTCTCATGTTTTCATTTTTTCAAAGGATCGATCTCTGCTTTCCTCCGTTTATCATTCTGCTACATCTTGAGTGCCAGCTCGCTCTGATTACTCTTCAGAACCTGTTTAAACTGAAATGCCATTATCACCTCCAATGTGTGTCGGCAAGACACCTGTCAGAGGTCTCCCTTACTCTCTATATTTTATGTGAGATTCAACTACTGAGGAAAACCAAGTTGGCCATCCAGTTCTCATGTAGCTTTTTGACTTACACACCCTTACTGGTCTGTCAATAATAGACACGAGGATGGGGGTTCAGTAACTGACAGTAATAACACCCTGCTAGCATGTGCAGGGGAGCCTGTAGGGATGGAGAATATTCACAGTGAAGTCAGTAAACAGACACCCTAAAATGTGTTTATTACAAGTTTAGATAAAATGATGTGCTCTTTCACTGGGATAATTGAACTCCTAATTTCTTAGTGCATAGGTTTGTGTGTTATATGTCTTTCTATATATAGCTACCTAGTCAACTATGAAAAATAGATAACACTTTGTGCTCTTTCTAACAAATCAAATTATTAAATCATTTACTTGATTGTCACCACACAGAGGAAATGTTTTCCTTTATTGTTTTAGAAATGCCTTTTATGTTCAAGCATAACAGAGTGACCTAATTAACTAAAAAAAACTATATAATCAGCTCTTTAAAAATCCATAAGACAAAACATAAGTATACTAACCCAAGAAATAAAGCATAAATTAATAACACAGACCAGTGGGAAACATACCTAATAAACATGATTAGTTCCAAAATAGAAATTTCATGTCACTTGTATTAACAAATAATTTTCCAAATTGTAGTTCTTCTTTGGTGATAGAAATGTAGTTAGTTTTATTTTTCTATTGAAATAAGGGTGGAAAACTGTCCAAATACTTGGAATTTTCTCGCCTTAGCTTTCATTAGTGACACTGTGAAAACAGTTTTCTCTCTTGGCAGGGCTTTTGAGGAAACTATTGTAGAAACATTAGGGACACAAACTTTAGAAGGGGGGCCAGAGAACTTACTGGAAACAAGAAGCAAAAATTTCAGTATGCAGTGTTTTTTAAAATTAGATTCAAGTAGTTAAATTTCATCATTCCTCCCTTATTCTACTCTAAAATGCTTCATTCATTCATTGGCTTTGACATGAAAGAAAACAGAAAACAACATAGAGCTCTAATTCCATTGTTTGTGGATAATGGAGGTCTTCAAGGCAGACATCTATTAGTGCATTGTGGGTGATGGAACCTCTTGGAGGGTCTCAGAAGAAAATATGGCCTGGGACAAAGAAAAGATCCTTTTTGGCCTCTCCTTTTTTCAGTAGTAACTTTTATTCCTTGAAAATTTAACACAATGTATATTGATTATATTAACTCCCCATCAACTCCTCTCCTCATATATACTCTTACCTCCTATGAGGGCCGGTCTTGGTTGTCTTCTTGATTACATGTGGAATTAACTAAAAGCCAAACAGGTAGACACACGTGAAGATTTTTTCTTGATTGTATTACTTGAGGTGGAAGATCCCCGATAATCCCAGTGTCAGGTATGGGTTCCCTCTTATAGAGTGGGTCTTAAATCCAACCAGAATGTGATTGGTTTCTCCTGTAAAATCTGTGCAGCTGTTGCACTTGTGGACATATCTTTTTATGTCAGTCATTGTTGTAGGTGCAGAGTTAACTGGGTGGGATTGATCTTCCGCTAGGCTATATAGCTCCTCTAGTGCTGTGCAAGTTAGCCAATGGGGTTGAAACTTTCAGGCGGTACCACTTGATTTCTCTGTGTCCTGTGACTCAAGTATGTGATGCCTTCAGTGTAATAGTGTCTTGTCAAATTCTGGAGGGTAACCAAGAGTATTGGTAATAGTCTATAAGGATTAGTGGTCTATGTGACCCCATTCACTATGTTCTGTTTAATTAGGGTATTTTTCCATGTTTTGGGGTAATTCTATTAATATATATATATATAAAAGCTTCTACAGTAGTAGATTTCTGTATGGCTCTTCCAAAAGGCCACTAGTATCAGAGATTCCTTCTACATTCCTTCCTCTACTTTGCCCCCCCACTCCTAGGACAATTAAACACTTATTTTAAAATTATTTTTCTTTAACCCTTTATATTTCTAATCAACTCTCTCTTAGAAGCCCTTTGTACCCATGACCATTTTTAAGTTTCTTGACCACTATAGGTTTCCAAATAAAATATGCACATATGAAGACTCAAAGCTAGCAACCACAAATGAAAGGAGACATGTGGCATTTGTCTTTCTGTGTCTGAGTTACCTCATCCCGAATGATTGTGTCCAGCTCCAGCTCCATCCAATTATCTGTGGATCTTATAATTTTAGTTTTCTTAAGAGCCGAATAATATTCTACTGTGAAATGTACCGTACGCATTTTCATTCGTCAGTTGGCAGCCTTTAGGCTATTTCTTGCATTTATGAATAGAACAGCAATAAACATGGAAGAGCAGGTATCTCTCTACTAAAACACAGATTCCTTTGAATAAATGTTCAAGAGAGATATAGCTTGATCATGTGGTAAATCTATTTCTAGTTTTTGGAGGAAACTCCACACTTATTTCCATGGTGGCTGTACCAGTTTTCATTCCCTCAGCAGTGAATAAATGTTCCGTTCCCCTACAACCACACCAGATTTTGCAGTCATTTTTTTTTTTTTATATTGGCCATTCTGACTGGGATAAGAAGATATATCAAAGTAGCTTTAATTTTTATTGACCTGATGCTTAAGGATATTGAATATTTGAAAAACAGTTTCTTAATTGCTTATATTTCATTTTTGACAACCCTGGTTAATCCCACGCCCCAGTTTGTTAAGACATTTTTCCATACATTATATTCTAATCACACTTTTACCTCCCTCAACTCTTTCCTGATTCTCCCTCCCTCCCTAACTCCATGCCCCTTTCTCTCTCTTTAAAAAACAAACCAACCGACCAAACACACAAATGAGAAAACAATTTCAAACATACATACATAGACATACAAACCCCATAAACTCCACAAAAATGGAAATAAAAATTTACAAACAAAAGACCAATAAGACAAAAAAATGGCTAAACAAAGGACACTGAGACAAAAAGTCTGCAAAAATACCATTGAACTCATTTTGGATTGGCTGTCTACTGCTGGGCTTGGGGACTGCCCTGATATGAGATTAATATAACCAAGTGAGACTCCAGTGAGCTTCCTGCACACATATATACATATGTATATATATATGAACTGTTTCCATGGTTTGTTTCTTGATATGTTTGTTTACAGGAAGGTTATTTTGTATTTATTTTGGATCCTGCTACTTTGCTGAATATATTTTTCTTTTATAGGAGTTTTCTGGTAGATTTTCAAGTTTTTATGTATAAATTATATTTTCTTCAAATAAGCATAGTTTAATTTCTTCTTTTTCTATTTGTGTTCCCCTTATCTACTTAACTTAGTGATCTAGCTAAGACTTCAAGAACTTACTGAAAAGGAATGAGAATGGATATCCTTGTCTTGTTTCTGTGGTTAGTGGAAATGTTTTGTTTTCCTCTATTTGGAAAGACACTGTCTATGGGATTGCTGTATGTTGCCTTAGTTATGTTGAATGTGTTTCCATATCTCTAGATTCTGTAGGATTTTTATCATGAAAGAATGACCTTTCTGCATCTGAAGAGATGGTCCTTTAGCTCTTTAGTCTGCTTTGGTGGTGGATTATATTTATTGATTTACATATGTTGAGCCATTCCTGGATCTCTGAAATAAGCCAGCTCAATCATTACAGGTAATTTTTTTATGTGCTTGAATTTACTTTTCAAGTAGTTTGTTGAGCTTTTAAAAATTTCTGTTTATTTAATAAATTGTCTGATTTTCCTTGTTGTTTTGTGTCTTATAAAAAAAGTTTGTAAGTGTTCTTCCTTTATATTTTATAGGACAATTTGAACAGTATTGCTTGAAGGTCTTTTAAGGTCTAGGAAAATTCTGTGCTGTATCCTTCTGGTCCTGAGTTATTTTGTGCTTATGTTGAGAGGTTTTAAAGTATGACTTCTATCTCAGTAGTGGTTTTGGTCTATTTAAATTTTCTATACCTTAGTTGTGTTAAGTCATATATTCCTATTCTCTGTTTTCCAGCTTATACATTTTTAACGCATGTCCTCATGATCCTGAGTTTCCTCAGTATCTGTTGCAATGATTTCCTTTACATCTTTGATTTTTATTAAATCTTTTGTTAATTTGTTTAAATATTTGTCAAACTTGTTAATCTTTTAAAATAAATAACTTGGCCGGGCGTGGTGGCGCACGCCTTTAATCCCAGCACTGGGGAGGCAGAGGCAGGCGGATCTTTGTGAGTTCGAGGCCAGCCTGGTCTACAAAGTGAGTCCAAGACAGCCAAGGCTACACAGAGAAACCTTGTCTCAAAAAACCAAAATAAATAAATTAATAACTTGAACCCATTGATTCATTGTAGGAATTTTTTCTCCCCCTCCTCCTTCTCTTTTTCCTCCTTCCTCCTCCTCTTCTTTCTCTTCTTCCTCCAAGATAGAGTTTCTCTGTGTAGCCTTGGGTGTCCTGGACTCACTTTGTAGACCAGGCCAGTCTTGAACTCACAGAGATTGCCTGCCTCTGCCTACCCTAGTGCTGGGATTACAGGGATGCGCCACCACACCTACTTAATTTTTTTCTCTTATATTTTGTTAAGTTCAGCCATGACTTTTAACTCTTCCTCTAGCTATACTATTTCAGTGCATTTACTCTTGTGTACTATAAACTTCCTTTTTATTGGGTCATATAGTTTTGATATGTTGTGTTTTCATTTTCACTCAATTCTAGAAAATTTAAAGTTTTCTTCTTTGATTGAATTTATAGTAAGTAATATGCTGCTCAGCTTCCATGAGTTTCTGTACTTTTTGTCAGTTCTACTTTTGTTTATAGCTAGCTTTAGTCCTTTGTGGTAAGACAATCTGCAGAGTGTTATTTCAGTTTTCCTGAATTTGTTGAGACTTTCTCTGTTTCCTACTATGTGGTTGAAATAGAAGTTCCAAGGGCTTCTGAGAAGGAAGGTTAGTCTTCAATGTAGATAGGTATCTATGTTTTGTAGATACATATCAGATCCATTTTGCTTGTGGTGTCTTTTAGCTCCAGAGATTCTCTGTTTAGTTTTTTTCTCAGTGACTTGTCTACTGGTTAGAGTGCAATATTGAAGTCACACACTGTCACTGTGTTGGAGTTAATTTGTGATTTCCGATTCACAATTTCAGTTATGAAATTGGGTACTCATGTTTGGTGCATAAATATAGAGAGGTATAATAAACTTTTGGTTGGCTTTCCTTTACTGAGTGTGAAATATTCTTTCCCATCTCTTCTGCTTGGTTTTGATTTGAAATATATTTTGTCAGATATCAGAATAGTTGTGCCTACTGGTTTCTTTGTATCATTTGCTTTAAATACTCTTTTCCAACCCTTTTGCCCTAAGGTGGTACCTATATGTGAGGCATGTTTTTGATGGTGAAAAAAAATTGATCCTGTTTTCAGATCAAACCTCTTAGTCTATGTCTTATATTGGAGCAATTGAGGTTAATAACAATGTAATTACATAAATATTGAGTGTTTATTCCTTTGTTTTCTAGGCCTCTTTTGGTGAATTGTTTTGGAGTATATATTCTTTGTTCCCTCTTGAGTGTACTTAGTTTTCACTTTAAAACTTTAGATTTCTTCTAGTAATCTCTGTAGATCTAACTTTGCTGAGATAAGATCCTTAAATTCATTTTTATTGTGCAAACTTTCCTTCTTCTTAAGACTGATATTTTCCTTAAGTATAGCAGTTTTGGGTGTGATCTGTGCTCCTCATAACTTGGAGAACATCAGTCCAAGCTAATTTAGGTTTCTACATTTCTGTTGAAAATTTAAGTGTACACTGGAAGCAGGGGCAAATGAATCTCTCAGCTTGAGGCCGGATTGTTATGTATTGTGACTTCCAAGCCAGCCAGGATAGACAGTGACATCTTGTCTAAAAGAAAAGAAAAAACAAAACAAAAAGTAAAAGTTAGGTGTTATTTCCCTAGGGCTGTCATTATATATGACTTGACCTTTCTCTCTTGCTGTGTTCAGGACACTTTGCTCTGTACATTTGCTGTTTCAGTTATTCATATGATAAGAAAAAAATCTTTACTGGTCTTATTCAGTGTTCCGTATGCCTCTTGCACTTTAATATATCGCTTAGATTTGGGGAATTTCTCTGTATTATTTTGTTGAAAATACTTCCTGTGTCTTTGACCTGGGTTGTTTCTTCTTCTTGGATACCAATTATTCATGGGTTTGGTCTTTTTATAGTGTTCTAAATTCACAGCATGTTCCTTTCCTAGGTTTTTAGATCTAATATTTTCTTTGACTAATCTATCTCCTCTACATTGTCTTTGAGATCTCATATCTGAGTCTAATAATAAACCTTCCTTAGGCTTAAAATTGCCTCTGTTTGCCCTAACAGGTTTGTTGAGAGTTGGCAAGGTTCTTCAGGTGGTCTTTGGGTAGCAAGAGCTGGGATCACAGTGTGGATAGAAAATACTCTATAAGGTAAGGCATAGGATATTGAGGTTGAAGCCAGATTTGGGGATCCTTATGTAGGGCCAGTGATGCTATGCAGTCCTAGGGTGTTTTGGTAGGTGGAGTACATGGGCTTGTAGATTGGTTCTTAAGGCTTAGCTGGAGTTCTGGATGAGACTGTAGGCAGTACTGGTAGGTGTGATGGACAGTGTTGCTGATCGGCAAGTGGTGAGTAGGAATGAGTCTGGGGGACCTACATGAAGTTCTGGATTGGGCTCCATGTGATTCTCGGCTGAGTGGCAGGGTGGGTAACTGGTGGTAGATATGGGCAATTTACTGGCCATGTGGTCTGGCATATTTTATGGAATGACTCTCCTGGCTCCTTGCCCATAGTTTGTTAGGTACTTGTTATTACCTCTAAATGCACAGTTCCTGCATCTTTGATGAACAGTTTTAGTTGTTTACACACTGTGTTGGCCAGTGACTTCACAATGGAACATCAAGTGAATGTGATGGCTTTTGACTTGCATGGCTTCCAGCTGAGGGAAGTGGATTGCTAGTGTCGTATTCAGGAAGAGAGGGAGACATAGTAGAGTAAGACATGCCAGCAGAGTGGTGAAGTGGAACTAATGTTTCTCCAAGGGAATGCTACTGTGCATTTTCCAGAGGTGGCTTAACTTGGGTGGCACAGATGGCTGCCTCGTCTTTGGCATATTCCTCCTACCACCAACTGGGGACTGCTGTGCTCCAGGTGCTAGTGGAAAAACTCTATTTTGGCTCGGGATCATGGAACAGGACAGAGTCTTCTGCATCCAAGAGCTGCTGATGCAGCCTTCGTGACTTTGAAGCCAGGAGAAAAATTTTCTACATTTATTTCTCAGTATTAACTTTGAGGAAGTTTTAGGTTCTATGTCTAAAATATTTGTATAAATGTAGCGTTGCTAGCTTACTGTTGCTTGGGTAATAAGACAATGAAACTATTTCAATACTGAAGAAGGAAAGAAGAAGATTGCCCAGTTTTTTCTTCATATGAAAGGAAATATGTTGGAAAATATGTTCCCCACAAAAGGAATGAAAACCTTGACAAATATTAGATGTAATTTTTAATTTTGTTTCATTTCAAATTGTATGCATGTTATACATATTGAAGCATGTGGTTTCCATGTCATTTATTGTGGGCTAGGAACTACACTGAGGGAGCATAAGTAAGACCCATTTAGCTATGTGGGTGATGCCAGGCCTCAGTGTCTACAGGCAATACCACCACAGTTACTATGAAGAGAAAAGCCCACAGTGAATCTGAAGGGCTGTGACAGTGATTGGAGCAAAAATGAGCCATTGGGGCATAATTAATGAGGCAAGCAGGTCATATATTTATTTGTACGTAAAGTTGTAGTGACTTTGTACTATAGGGTGTGGAGAAAGAGAAATGACTCTTAATTTTCTAGCTAGCCACAGACCTGTAGAAAGTAAACATGGTAGTGCGAAGTCTTATTTCTGATATTGATTTCATATGAGATAATATTTCAAACATTGCATCCATTTCTTTATTGGAGAATGATAATGAGTTATGGTCTCTAGCTATATAGTGGTTTTTGGGTCTTCACATTGAATAATCTAGCATCCCTGTTGGCTCCCTCTCTTAAACATAAGGAAACAGGTTTCTAGAAGCCGTGTGCTGCAGTGTAGCAGTTGGGGTTCCAGGGTCAGGTTTGTTCCCTCAGTTTTATTTTTTCAGACACAAAAAGTAAGTAGTCTTTACAGCCATTTATGGGTTTTCGGAGGCCATCAACTGACAGAAATTTTCATAAGTGCTTATATCCATCATCACATCTCTTTGTACCTCTGCAATCACATTTTAAGGAAGGCTATGTTCCTAAAGTGACAATTAAGAGGAAGTTGCCTCAAATGATATTAAAATCTCTGAAGTTCTGTGCTCTGAGGAGGTGCTGGAGTTGTAGTACCCAGAGTGGAGTTATGTTTTGCAGGGAGCTGGGACTTACTTTCTGTATATTTCACTACCTCTATGGTCTAGAAAGAGGTAAGGTTTAGGAAAGGAGGTGCAGAGCTTTCCTTGTCCATAGGATAATATAAAGGGTTATATGTGTATGTTGAGTATGTGAAAGAGTCAATCTGGGAGATATCTAAATACAATTTGAAAGTTTGGTTTTTCTGGATAAACATTAATTTCTCATTTTGTACTTGGGCAGAGGAATCCTTCAATAATCTCTACTTATGGGGTCACATTTTCTGAGTGCTAAGAAAGAATATACTCAGGAAATAATAACTGAGATAATATAAGTACAAAGAAAATGACTATATTTATAGATAAACATAACACTTCAAGAACATGTGAAGTTCTTGTATTAGCTTGCTTGATTGGAGCTAGCCAGTCATTGTTGAAGACTAAATTGACTTCAGTGCTGAGACCATCATGTGCTAGTCTAGACCTTGTGGCCAACGTTCCTCAGGAACTCTGACTAGAGGTCATAGGGTCTATCTCTTTTTATTCATCTGCCAGTTCCCTTCTTAAGATCTCGTTTCCAGAATGGAAAAGATCATAGAGGAAGTGAACATAGAAGAATTCACTTTATGGAAAATATTATTTTTACTTGTGCTAGTGTTCTCTCCTTCTCTCTCTTTCTCTTCCTCCCTCTTTCTCTCTTTCACTCTCCCTCTCTCTCTGTGTTTCTATCTCCTACTCTATCTCTCAATTCCTCTTGAGAGATATGATGTTAACAAACCGATCTATCAAAAAGACTCAATAATGTCCAAGGGTTAACTTTGCCATGTTTACTCACTCTTCATGATAAACTATTAAGAGTAGTTTACTAAATGGCATTTCCATGTTACATCTTCTAACATACCTGTTTTTTTTTTTTTAAGTAAGAGAGATTAGAAAGTAGTGTTAAAATTTTTCTATGTGTCTGTCTTTGGTTCGCTTTGTAGATGGTGAATATAATCAGTGGAAGTGCTTGAAAAGAGGGAACAAAGTAGGTGAAGGAGTATAGAGAGAAATGAAGGTGGATTTCAGATCTGGGGAGATCATGGGGCAGGAGGACAGGAAGCCTACAGAGAGAAGAGAAACTATGTGCAAAGGCATCTCTGTGACAAACTGGAAACCTAAGACAAGGTCAGCTTCTCGGAGGATATCGGGGTGACTCCAGCTGAGACTTCTAGTAGCAGGGGTTATGGAGACTAAAGAGGACACCCTGTAACTAGACAGGACTCCCAGTGGAGGAAAGGAATTTGAACCTACCCACAAAAACTTTGTCCCAAAATTTACCCTTCCTAAAAGAGGTACAGGGATAAGGAGAGATCAGAGATTGAGGGAATGTCCAATCAATGTCTGGCCCAACCTGAGACCCACTCCAAGGGAGATCTAACCCTTGACACTATTAATGATATTCTGATATGCTCTCAGACAGGAACCTAGCATAGCTGTTCTTTGAGAGGCTCCACCAAGCAGCAATTTGAAACAGATGCTTAGACTAAGAGCCAAACATGAGGCAAAGCTTAGGGAGTCTTGTGGAAAAGTTGGAGTAAAGATAGAAGGACCTGGATTTGACAGGAGCTCCACAAGAAGACTAACAGAGCCAACTAACAAGGGCCAAAAGGGGCTGGTGGAGACTGAAGCACAAACTAAGGACCATGTGTAGACTGGACTGAGGCCCCCTACACAGGTATAGAAGATGGACATCTCAGGCTTCATTTGGATCCCCTAGTAAGAGGATCAGTGGCTGTCTTTGACATGGACTCTCTTACCAGTATTTTGATCACTACCCTCTGGTGGGGCGGTCTCACTAGGCCACAGGGAAAGAGGATATATTCAGTCCTGGTGGGACTTGATGAGCTGGGGTGGATGGGTGGGTGGGGAGAGCTTCTCTTTTCTGAGGAAGGTGGGAAGAGGAAGGGAGGGTAGGACTGGAAGGAGAGGAGGGAGGGGGCTATGATTGGGATGTAAAGTGAATAAATAAATAAATTACAAAGTATATAGCAAATGTGAAATGGAGCCTTTCTTGGCTCTTGATAAGTTAGCTTTGTAGGCTAGAGCCTTGGGAACTTGAAAGTCATTAAACCCACTATGAGCCAGGAGCTTTCTTGTTGTCTTGTGAACTTAAATAATGACCTTCCTGGATCACAGAGGGATAGATTCATAGGTGTTGTTTGAGGAACAGAGAAAGGGATATGTGTCTTGGTCAGTGTTCTATTGCTATGAAGAGACACCATGACCACAGCAACTCTTACAAAAGACAGCATTTAGTTGGGGCTTACTTATAGTTTCAGAGGTTTAGTCCATTATCATCATGACAAGAGACCATGGTGGCACACAGTCAAACATGGTGCTGGAGAAGTAGGTGGAAGTTCTACAGCCATATCCACAGGCAGCAGGAACGGCCTGGCCTGGGTCTTTGAAACCTCAAATCCCACCCCCAGTGACATCCTTCCTCCAACAAGGCTACACCTCCTAACCCTACTCAAGTAGTGCTACTATCAGATAACTAAGCATTCACACATATGTGCCTGTGGGGCCATTCTTATTCAAAGAGAAGAGGAAAGAGGGAGGAAGGGACAAAAGGTAGAGAGGAGGAGAGGGAGAAGGAGAGGAAGGGCATCTGTGCAGCATTAGTGGCCTCTCAGGAATGAGGCACCATCCAGCTGCTGCTCTGGGTTCTTTATAGTGCACAAACTAGGAGGAAGCATCGGAATGGAGCGAGATGATGGGTTCAGTTGGCCTAACCCCAAGGCATCCAGATACCTCCAGCTGATCACCCTCATATCTTCACCTGCAGATGCCATACACGTGGAGACAGCACCAGAACTCCTCAAGTTAGGGATACTTTCAGAACCAGTGCGTTTGAAGTTGCTGCTCATTTGGCAGTTGTTATCCAATGTTCTCATTTACTGTCTTCCTACTATAGTGTCACAGCCACTGACGTAGAATGTCATCAATGTGGATCTCTGAAACCACATGACAACTTCCCCAGTTGAGTTAATCCAAGAGACATTACTTCCTTCAGATAGTGATCTCTAATGGAAGGATTAAAACTCTTCCTCTGAAGGCAGAGCACTTACTACTATCTGGCAGAGGACTCACATTCACACTGTCTGTCGTTCCAGTTCCAGGGGCATCTGGTGCCCTCTTCTGGTCTCTGTAGGTACCAGGCATGCATATGGTACATAGGCATATATGAAGATAAAACATCCATACCTCAAAATTAAAAACTGTCCCTCTGGCACAGCAAGTTGATGGGGGATTTAGAAATGAGGAATGCATAGAATTACAGGAAAAGTGATTTGGGAGGGAGGGATTTTTGTCCATGGTGTATCTTGTGTTCTCTGTTTCCAGCATCATTAGGAATGATGCCTACCTTGCTAATGCCCTGCAGGCACTCTTAGGAAAAACCTTTACAGCTCTGCCATGAAATGTTCCTGAAGTGGTAGACTCTGACAATTGCATCTTGGGTTTTGGGGGATTTGTTGCGCTACCAATAACCAAATGGTGAGGTTTCGTTCTTGTACAAGCGAAAGTTTGTAAAAAAGATGACAGACTGCAGTTGCCTGAGAAAAGGGGCCCAGGAAGAACAGATGTCATCTATAAGCAGACAGTTCTCAGATAGCTTGAGCATAGTTCCCAGAATTCCCCAAAAGGGATTTACATAGCAGTACTGGCTAATACATCTCAAAAGGTTTGATGGTAATGGAAAAAAAAAAAAAAAAAAAAAAAAACCAGACCACAAAACAGGTCTAAACTACACAGTCTCCCTTAGAATACACTCTCCAAATAGACAAAGTGAATTCTTACTGCCTTTTAACACTCTTAATTCATCTCCACTGCCTTAGTTTAGGTTACTATTGCTGTGATAAAGCATCATGACCAAAACAACTTGGGGAGGAAAGGGCTTATTCAGCTCACACTTCTACATCACAGTGCATCATCAAAGGAAGCCAGACAGGAACAGGAGCAGGGCAAGAACCTGGAAGCCAGAGCTGAAGCTGCAGCCATGGAGGAGTTCTGCTTCCCGGCTTATTCCTCATGGCTTGCTCAGCCTCCTCTCTTATAGAACACAGAACACCAGCCCAGGGGTGGTACCACTCACAGTGGTCTGTGTCCCTCCCCCATTAGTCACTAATTCAGCACATGCCCTACAGTCTGATCTTATGGAGGCATTTTATCAAACGGGGTCCTCTCCTTTTGGTGAACTGTAGCTTGTGGCAAGTTGACAAAAAAACTAGCCTGCACATCTACATTTTGTTGTAAGACCTCTGAAATAATACAGCAAAATCTGAGATGGCAAACTTAACTTGCTGATGCAGTTGTGATATAGGAATATTGCAGTGTCTTCGAGAAAGATTACATTTTCTCAGAGATCCAAGGTCCTGGAAGTGACTGCCATCTAAGCCTGTCTGAGCCAGTAGCTTCTGGGGTTTTCTTTGTCTTGACAATGTAATGAAATTCACAGACCAGGGAGGATGAGTTTTAGGAGTTTATTACAGATGAAAGAAGGGAGGGAGAGAGGGAAGGAGGGAGGGAGGGAGGAATGAGACAGAGGTTGGGGGCTCTTGTATAGCAGAAGTGGTCCTAGCAAGAACTAGGGAGTGATGTCAGCTACTCAGTCCTGTTGGCAGAACCAGGTTTCCAGTTCCCTACCATCAGTTTCAGTCACATAGTCACTCACAGCTTTTAGACAGAGGTGTTCATTTAGGAGGTGACAACAAAATAGGAACCCAACTTAGCTTTGACATTCCTGGCCTTCAGCAAGGACATTCTTTGAACTGTTGCTTTGGAGTCCCTGCCCAACCTGAGGAGATTCTGTCTCCTGTTCTCATCATTTGGATAATTGATCATTTCTAATACTTATTATTGCTTTATAGTTTTTTCATAGATAATTTAATAACCTTTCTCATCTTTATAAATAATTGTTTCTGCCTATTTTGATACCATTGTTTGTCCGTACATTTTATGTCTATAATGTGACATACATGCATATATGTAAGTCATAATCATATTACTAAACATATCTGATGACAGAATGTACAGTATCTACACAGGCTGGTAAATGATTGAATTAAATAGATATTCATTGGCTTTGAAGTGTGAGGTACAAGAATGATGAGTGACTAGCTCCCCCAACTTTGCCTTGCTGCCTTTCACACTGTTCTTCCTGAACATCCCTTCCTGCCTTTTCCCTCAACTTTCCCCTTTCCCTCCATTCCATTACTGCAAGTGGGAGAATCAGACTGAAATCCCCTAGCTTATAGGAAAACTAGTTAAAGATCAGAATGTCTCATTCCTCCAACTTAACACAAACGGCAGGGATGTGGGATGAACCCTCGGAAGACAAGAACATTTAAATGTCAGTGTGTTTTCCATCTTCTTTCAATTATCCCTCTTCTTTTTCCTTCTCCATCTGTCTTTAACACACAAACAGGCATGCTCATTTAAAGTGTTATTTCACTCTGGGAGGTACTTTGTAGCAACATGGAAAATCGCTGATGGAACAGGAAAACATTCGCAGACTACAGTCTGATTAAGCACGCACATGCTGTGCGTTGTTGTTCTTTTGAAAGTAGAAGAGACAGTATCAACTATGAAGTAGCCTCAGATGTTCACATGAATTCCACTTAATTTCTTCTACTGACAGAGAAAATATCAGAAGGGGGAAGTTATATAAGTAAATATAGTAGCATGCAAAGTCTCCACCTGCTACTCAGGCATATCTTATTGTTGATCCACTTAGGATTTTTAAGTCAGGATGAAAAAAAAAAAAAAAGAAGTAAAACCAATTCTGAACACATGCACAGGGGGCTAATGTTACTAGACTTAAGGCCATGGCCTTGGCCACATAAAACCAGGGTTGTCCATCCGTCCTGCATGAGCCAAATTAATAGAGAAAGGCCACATTAGCAAAATTGGAAAAGAGATCCAGTCATGCTGCAAGCCCATCTTCAGGATTCTGAGATGAGGTTTAGCTTTAATTAGCAGGACAGAGTTCCGTCTATCTAAGTGGTCCTGGTCAAGATGTGGTCCCGCCCATAACTGAGTCATCATTGTTTTGTTTCCACCCCTGCTTGCTGTCTCTCACGTTATGTTGCAAATACTTTTCTAGAAGTTTCTCTTCTGGCAAGTCAGCTTAGATTTGAGACTTTCTCTTCTCCCAGCATGAGATCTCTAGAGATATTCTAATTTACTGGGGCCTATTATTTCAGTAATCTGATAACCCAAAGTGGAAGACACAAATACTTCTTT